>NC_091481.1:85612968-85839421 GCF_036971445.1 Narcine bancroftii
GTGGTTCTTTCCATCAGTGGAGTGTTTGCTGGAGAAGTGGTTCGCTCCAGTGTATGAAGGCACATATCCCATTTACTTCATCATCCTGCATCTTCGCATGAGTATGTCACTCAATACTTTCACAAGGGTACCAAAGCCAACCCCTCCCTGGCTAGGCCAGGCCTTGTGCAAATATCGTCTCCCCAGTGTCATGTCCCACATACAGGCTGTGAGACTGATAAAAAGAATCCTGTAAATTATTCCCAAATACTTGTACTGTATATAGATTTTAAAAATTATTGCTGTGTCTGTGTATATATACTGGATATATAATACACACACACCTCTCTCTCTCTCTCTCTCTCTTTCTCTCTCTCTCTCGACCATGCTGTTGAAGATGCAGCTACACTGGGCAGGGCACATCTCTAGACTGGAGCATCATCGACCGCCCAAGGTTGCGCTGTATGGCGAATTCTCCACTGGCCACCCTGACAGGGGGCTCCAAAAAAGAGGTACCAGGACTCTCTGAGGAAATCTCATTAACCATCGCCAGTGGTCTGCTCCAGCTTCCGATCACATGGCCTGGCGACACACCATTCACCAGCCTGTCTCCTCCTTCAGGAACACACGCAGGGCTGGAGATGGAGGAAGAACCGTGACCCCAAACCCAGAATAGAATTTCCCTGCAGACGCAAACAGCCCCCTTTGTAAATCTTCATTCGCAAAACCAAGCCATGATATATAGGTACACCCTGCTTTATGAAACTAGAACATTCCTATGAAACCTTTCGTAAACCGAAATGGTGTAAAGCAAAGACTCATTCACTGCTATTGAAGGATATTTTCATAAAAGTGAAAACCCATTCAAATCCTTTCATCAAGCGAGCATTTGTAAAACAGGATATAACTCTGTGTGTGTGTGTGTGTGTGTGTGTGTGTGTGTGTGTGTGTGTGTGTGTGTGTGTGATTACTATGTGCTATTTATTGTGCGAGCATGCATGTGAATCGTGGACGGAGAAACTTAGTTGCATCTAGTTGTACAGTACCCTATACCCTGGTGTCTGTGGGGATTGGTAGATGCTTCCTTTACTCTTACAAAGCCTAACTAATACACCTGGATTAAAAATAAACAGTCTAAAAGACAAAAATACTCAACTGTACTTTCACTGAACAAACTTCACTTGGATGAATATATAAACCATAAAGTTTTTTACTTTACTTTCAGTTTCATTCTTTGAAAACATTTAACCGTCGCTGCATCTGCAGATTCCTCCCCCTCCAATGGAGCCGCCCGAAAGACGAACAATAACATTATAGATAATGAACCCCCCCCCCTCCCCCAAGTTTACAGATAAAGCCTCTGACTGGGGTGGCTCTAACTAAGCAGAGATAAGGGGACACTTTAAGAGAGTCGCCCCAACGGCGAGCAGCATCAACCAGCTCTTCATCCTGGGCGACACCATCGCTGTTTCACACAACTTTATTCCAACAGCTGCTATGAGCAAAGCCCGACCAAGGCCCTCCGCTGGCTGAATATTTGCTCCTATCTTCACCAAAGGTTGACGTGTTACTTCAGAGAACATTTACTTTTACAATTTTAAACATGTATTTATTACCTATTATTTTAATTTTTTAAATTTATTTTCCTCGATTTTTCTTGCTGGTTGCTTCAGACTGCTTGTTGCTTGAATTCCGGATACCAGGGGTTTTACTGTATATGTACAGTCAGATGATAATGAATGTGAACTAAGAGTGTCCACTTCCTGCACATCGTCCACCTCTGCCCAACCTCACCTCAAACATCCATTCGTCTAGACTTGCCATTTTCCACTCCTCTTGGCCAACCTCATTCATTCTACCCTCTCCAGACCTTAATGCCATCCCAAATGTTACTCAAACACACACTGAGTTACTGCTCGACCCTTAATCTGATCCTTCCAGACCCAAACCCATTAAGCTGAGCAGTACCCTGGTTTTAAAACACTGCCTTTGTTTCCGACAGATTCTGTCGTTCCCTCCTGTCCTAAATCACTGTTAGAATTGAAGTCTCCTGTTAATCCTGTGTATGATGGTGTGTCGCTATATCAATAAGACCACAAGTTATCAGAGCAGAAATAAAGTCTGCCCTGCCATTCGATCACAAGCCGATCCATTTCCCCACAGCCCCACCTTCTCCCCATAATCTTTGATGCCCTGGCTGCTCAAGAACCTATCAATCCCTGTCTTAAACACACCAATGACCAACAAATGCCACGGATTTCTCCGGATCTCTGTTCTAAGGGGATGCCCTTCAATCCTGAAGTTGTGCCCCATTGTCCTAGACTCTCCCACCGTGGGAAAGAACCTTTCTACATCTACTCTGTCCAGACCTTTCAACATTCAAAATGTTTCAATGAGATTTCCCCCACCCCCCTTCATTTTCCTAAATTCCAATGAGTTCAGGCCAAGAGCCATCGAATGTTCCTCATATGATAACCCTTTCGTTCATGGAATCATCCTAGTGAACCTTCTCTGAACCCACTCCAACATCAGCACATCCTTTCTTAAATGAGGAGGCCAAAACTGCTCAAAATTCTCCATGCGAGGCCTCACCAGGGCCTGATAAAAACTCAACATCACATCCCTGCTCTATTCCTCTTGAAATGAATGGCAGCATCACATTTGCCTTCTTCACCACTGACTCAACCTGCAGGATTACCTTCGTGCTGTCCTGCACGAGGACTCCCAGGTCTTTTTGCATCTGGGAATTTACAATTTTCTCAGCCTTGAGCCCCTTTATTTTTTTTCTACCAAAGTGCATGGCTTTCTGACATTTGCCGCTTCTCTGCCCAGTCTCCTAATCTGTCTAAGACCTTTTACAGCCTCCAAGTTTCCTCAACACTCCCAACACACCCCTCAACACTCCCCCAATACTCCCCCAACACTCCCCCCAACATTCCCCTCAACACTCCCTCCAATAGTTCCCCAAACACTCCCCTCAACACTCCCCCAACATCCCCCCCAATACTCCCCCCAACACTCCCCCCAAAATTCCCCCCAATACTTCCCCCAACACTCCCCACTCCTCCAGCTCCCTTTATTATATCCGTAGCATTGATCAGGTATTTTTTCTCTCCATCAATGCGTCCCTTGTGTGTGTATTTATATTGAAATGCTTCTATCCATGCAAATATTAATGTGTCGATGTGTGTATTTATGTGTCTGTCAGTGTGTATTTGTGAATGAGTTAGGGTTTGTGTTGAGTATATGTTTATGTGAGTGTGCCAGTGTGTATTTATATGTGTTGTGTTTGAGTTGTTTCTTTAGATGCACGTGTTTATGATGTGTTAATATGTAATATCAATTTGAGCTTCAGAAGACTGCAGTATGTGTTTATTTCAATCTGTTGCCCTACGTATCCATCCAACTGTGTCAGTCTGTGTGTTTGTATCAGTGTCCACCTTCCTATCACTGTCCCATTGGTGCATCTCTGTGCGTTGTTTCCCTTTGTTTATCTCCTCGCCGACCATCTCTCTGACCACTGTCAAGGCCTAAATGGTTAGTGCCACGCTGTTAACAGGGCCAGCGGCCGGGGTTCAAATCTGGCGCTTTCTGTAAGAAGTTTGTACATTCTCCCCGTGTCTGCGTGGGTTTCCTCCAGGGGCTCCGATTTCCCCCCCTCCTCCAAAAATGATTGGGTTTGTAGATTAATTGGGCAGCGTAGGTTTCATGGGCCAAAAGTGCCTTCCGCCATTCTGCATTGTTACAATTAAAAATTTTAATTCAACCGAACCGTTTTCAAGCATCATCACCCTGATGGTCCACGAATCCCCAACGTCACTCAACATTCATCTTGAAGGACTCAAGCTCAAAATGTCAGTTCTGTATCTTTATCTTTGCTTCACAAAGGACACGGTTTGACCTGAGGGCATTAACATCGACTGCTCCAGTTTCTACCGGCCCACTCCCCATTCTCCCTCCCTTCCCCATCCCTCCATCTCCTTTCCTCCAGCTCTCCACCCCCTCCCCTCTCCATTCACAGAGCCATCTCCCCCTCCCTCTGCTTGCTGGTGAGCCCTCCATCCCTCATCCACCGGTTACCTCCTGCCTGTGGCACCGTGCTCGTCCCTCAGCCCCTCCCTCCCACTATTTAGTTTGGGCGCCTGTCAGCAGTTTGTTCACATCTTGATGAAGGGCTGGTTCTGTATTGTTACCGTTGCTACATAAAGGACGCTGTTTGACCTGCTGAGTTTCTCCAGCGTCATGTTTGTACCTTTAACGGGTTAGTCTTGGTGCGTGAATCTTGACTTTCATTCTGCAGTTTGTGTCACTGTTCATCACTAACATGGAAGCAGTCCATTTGGCCCATCATGTTCATGGTGCCTCCCTGTGGACCTTTCCCATTCATCTGAATTCCCCCCCACCAAATATTTCCCTGCACCCCCGAAACTTATTTTCCCTTCCGCACCTGCCCATCAACCCCTCTTTGATTCTTTTTGCCATTTAAGGGGTCATTTCGAATGGCGAATTACCCTACGAGCGCATCCGAGGGATTTGGGAGGAAACCGGGGCAGAATCCCCCATGGTCACAGGAGACCACGGTCAAACTGTACCCGACTGGGTCCCATTGTTGATGTTAGTCTATCACCAAGAAATGAGTGGGGGGGGGAGAATTTATTGTCCTATACAGAGCACAATGTACAAATATCAAAGCATTTATGTATTTAGCAGGGAGTGGCTGAGGGTTGATGTGTCAGTGATTGTTCCATGGGCGTGTCACTGTATTATTACTGAAGTGTGTCCTCGATATCGATTTATAATTGAGTCTTTTGCTTAATAACACTGAACATCAAAGACTTTGCTTCCTGAACACTTTTGGGTGTATTTTATGGAATTTGAGCTGCTGGTCATGAAAATCACTTTAAAATTTCCTATCACATATCCTTTTTTTTAGATATAATCTATTTTTGTGATTTCCTGTCATATTTTAAGTCCACTTCAAGCATCTAAAACCACGAAGTGCAACATGTCATCGAAAATTCATTTTCTGCATTCACACTTAGACGCCTTCCCCGCTGATCTTGGTGCCGTCAGTGACGGACACAGTGAAAGGTTTCACCAGGACATTGCTACCGTGGAAAAGCAGTATCAGTGCAACTGGAATCCATCAGTGCCGGCCGGCTATTGTTGGACACTGACATGAGAGGCATCAGATGCTGAGTACAAATGAAAATGAGTGGCAAAACATTTTTAGGTCAGTTGAACTAACATAATTTCTCACCATTATGATGGAATTAAACGTACTAAATTCAATAAAAATTAAATTAATGTCTTTCCAACTTCCTACGTGATACGGCAAATCTTTGCGTTCAGCTTGACGTTGTCTATCATAAACCCCAATTCATTTTCAGAAAGCCAAACCTTTTGAAAAAATAGTTGTCCAGTGTAATTATATCCTTGTGTGAAAATGGCCACGTCAGTGGATTCACATCAGTGTGTCGTAAATATTATTTCGGAGTCAAAGCACAATCTGCTGGAGGAATTCAGCAGGTCGAGTCGTGTCAGTGGGAGAAAAAGCACAGCCGTCGTTTCTGGCCGACATCTCCTCGAAACATCGCCTGCTTTTTCCTCTCCCGCTGACGCTGCTCAATGCGATGCTCCAGCGGATCATGTTTATCCTCAGATTCCAGCGTCTGCTGTCTCCTGTATGTCAGACGGCCTGTGGTGGCCGGCAGCTCGCTCCGCATGTTCGATGAAATGTGTGTATTACACTGGTGCTGTGGGGCAGTGGTGGAGGCGGACATAGTCGTTAATGCTTAAGCGGCTCTTAAACAGACACATGGATGAAGGGATGTGAAAAGATCTCATTTAATTCGACATGGTGTTTGGTGCCTGCCATCCTGTTCTATGCTTTATGTTCATTCTGCATCCTTGAACCATTGGGCCCCTCTGGGAGGTGATACCCGTGTGATTCTGCATCCAGTAAATCAGCCATTTTTTTGGATATGGCCCTTAGGTGTCTGCTCAAAGATTACGGGCCCCCTTTTCCCCGTGAAGCAGTGAAGTTCAGTTAATTTTTTTCCATAATTCTCTCCTACCAACTACAGTAAAAATATTAATGTAACATGAGGTGTAAAGAAAACAAGGTTTTTACTTAAATGTGCTGTGGTCCCCGGGGCGTAGAGAATGGGTGCTTTAAATCAGAATGAACCTGATGTGTTTACAAGCATGACATACAACGTTACAGCACAGAACAGGCCCTTAGTCCCATGATCTTTTGCCAGCCCATCAATATAACTCTTCCCCACCTCAAGCCCATAGCCCTCTATTATCCTTACATCCATGTGAAGTTCCCAGCCTCCACCACCACCTCCGGCAATGCTACCACTCTCTGTGTAAAAATATTTACCTCTGACGCCTCCCCCCCTTAAACTTTCTCCCATTCCTTTCAAACAGGAGTCCATTGGTATTTGCTACTGTGGCCCAGAGAAAAAAGCGCTGGCTGCCCACCCTAACTAAGCCCCCCTCATAATCTTATGCACCTCTATTAAGTCACTTCTCATCCTTTGTTGTTGCAAAGAGAAAATCCCCATCTCTGTCAGCCTTGCTTCATAAGACGTCCTCCAATCTAGGCAACATCCTGGTAAATCTCCTCTGCACAGCTTCCACATCCTTGTAATGCAACATTGTGTGTGTTTATTTCAGGGTGTCACTAAGCCTGGTTATCTCACCGTGCAGATGTTACTAACCAAACGAGACTCTCATATTCACAAAGCAATATTTATTTATTTATTTGTATAGATGAAATACCTGTCTTGCATGTCTGTATATGTGTTATGTCTGGGTATGTGTCTGCATCTTTTGTTCCAAGGACCAGAGAACGCTGTTTCGTCGGGTTGTACTTGTACAATTGGTTGACAATAAACTTGACTTGAAGATATAATTATTCCTGGTATCCGGCATCTATGGGGATCGGTGGATAATTGTATTTTCCGGTTGCTTGAGGCTGCACGTTGAGAGTGAGGTCCACCAATTTGCGGATTTTTTTACCTATTTATCCTCTTTTTTTTGCCGCTTGCTTGAATTCTGGATAACGGGGTTTAACTCTATAAATATCTTGGGAGATTCAGTTAATTACAGAGCACTGTTCATCAATCTCACAGCCTGTGGGAAGAAGTCGTTCCCCAGCCTGGTTTTGAGGCAGAAAATAAATAGGTAAAAAAATACAGAAGTTTAAAACTGGTGGTGGGGTCTTTGAGGATAGAGGCCACTTGTCAATTTTCTCGATGGAGTGAAGTCTGGTGCACGTGATGTTGCAGGCTGAGTTAACAACCCCTGGAGTTTATTCTTGTCCTGGGAATTGGCATCTCTGTACCAAACAGTGATGCAATCAGCCAGAATGCTCTCCACGGTTCACCTGTAGAAGTTTACGAGAGTCTTTGGTGTCGTACCGAATCTCCTCAAACACCTCAGCCTCCAACTGGTCTCCTGAGCTTGGCACTCAGTTCATGACTCCCTATTCCAGAAACTTTTTACATTTTGACATACAGTAAGGTAACAGGCCCTTCTGGCCCACAAGCCTGTGGTGCCCAAATCAAATACCCCAATTAACCTACAAAATACTGCACCTTATACTTTTTGCACTTTTGGACGTGCTAATGACGGCATAAAATCACAGACATGCATGTTCTCACCTTGGCTGCAGAGAGGTCACATTTGATTGCCATGTTAATGCCACTTTCACACAGTGAACTCAGATTGGGAACATCTGATCAGATATGATTTATTGTCCTGTAATAAAACAGAAATGTAATATTACATGAAATTGCCTTTCGCCTGCCACAAGGCAGACAAAGATTCGCCATCAGCATTACCCGGCGCCCCTTACAGTCAGAGGAGGAGAAGGAAAAGAGAGGCCCTTCGGGGTCACTGAATGTCCATGGACTCACCTCCAACAATTCCCGCAGTCTCTGCAGCCGGACAGACTCCTGTTCGATCCATCAGCCGCCCGAGCTCCAGGTCCGAAGCTTCAGCATCCAAGGCCCCTTCGGGAGCCCTTGTTGACCTCGGCTCCCTCTTGAATCACGGCTCCTATATCTGGTTCTCATCAGCTGGCCTCCAGCAGCCTGAGGCCTGATGTGAGTCCTTCAGCCGCAGAACCCCTCACTGGTCCGCCACCTGTGTTCACTGTCCTGTAGAGTCTCCTCTGCTTCTGCTTTTGCTTCTCAGTGGGGGGGGAGGGGATGGTCTCCCTGTTTTCTGGTGCCCTGCACCGGTCCACTGCTCCCCTGGAGTCTGCAACCTCTCATGGCCACTGCTGAACACAGGTGCTGCCATCTTGTCACAAGATTTTAAACAAAACACTGTTGGCTCCTTTAACTGTTTGTTTCAAGTGTGCACGGAGCCATCATTAGTGGGACTGGCCAGAAGGACCCACGGGGGTGTGCTGCATCTCCTCTCCCCACTCTCCCCAGGTCTGCACCAGTGGCAGCGCTGCCGTTAGACGTGCAATAGTGTTCCAGGCATTTGAGGTGAACCAAAAGGTGAACCCATGGGCACCAATCGGACTTCCTCCCACCCCTGCCCCTCCTCAACTGTCAGAATGGTACCATCCTCTTTACCATTCAGCTGGTCATAGTAAATGAACACCTCCCTATCCCACGGACGAGTGTCCATCACAGTTCCAGAGTCTCATTCCTCCTCCAGCCCTCATGATACCAAACCTCCAGAAGCAACAAACAGTGAGGAATGTCCAACGCAGGAGGCTGGAGATCTCGGGACCAGGCAGGTTCATCTATTGTGTTCCAGTCAGGAACAAACGATGGACACCTGATGCCTCAAAGTTCAAAGCTCAGATTTATTGTCATGATGTTATGTCCAAGCCTGAGTTTCTTTATCCCGAGGGCCAGGCAGAATTACCACTTATTGGTCATGCAAAAAACTGTACACAGCGTACACATGGAAACAGATAACAAATGTAAACAAACTGACTGCAATACAGAGAGGAAAAAAAATCAATAAAGTGCACAAGTGAGAGAGGCCTTAAACGAGTCCCTGATTGAGTTTGTGGTTGAGGAGTCTGAAGGTGGAGGGGAAGCAATTGTTCCTGAACCTGCGAGTCTTCTGGCACCGAGACCTCTTTCCCGATGGCAGCAGCGAGAACAGAGCGTGCGCTGGGGGGATGTGGGGATTGCTGCTGCTCTCTGACGGCAGCATTCCTTGTAGATGTTCTCAATGAGGGTTTTGCCTGTGATGTCCTGGTCTTTGTCCATTACCTTTTGCGGGGCTCTTTGCTCAGGGATATTGATGTCCCTATACCAGACCGTGGTGCAGCCAATCAGTACACTTTCCACCTCACCTTTAGAAATTTGCCAGGGTTTCTGATGTCATCGCCAACTCCTGTGGAAGTAGAAGTGCTGACGTACGTTCTTCACGACGCCATCAGTCTGTTGGGTCCAGGAAAGATCCTCCGAGATGGTGACTCCCAAGAACTTAAATTTGCTCGTAGTATATTTTTCTCATTCTTACACTTTTTGAGTTTCAGGTCACTCGTCCGAGAGCTACGGGTACCATGTGACTCAGTTCTACCTGTCGCATGGTCAGTGGCTAAACGGGCTTCCCCCACCAGGTTTTACCTGGTACAGAAGGTGGATGGACACCCTGCAGGATGCAAGCAAGACCTGTCAAAGGGCAGACGAACCCTCTCGTAGGGTCAGCGGCCATCTAGCAAACTCGTGCCGTGAAGCACGGAAAGGGGGTCCCCTTGCATTGAAGCTTGGTCTGGCCATTCACTGCAACAGGATTTCCCCCCTCAGCCATCTTGGACCTCACCAGGCTGCTGGATCGGGAAGGGATGTTGAGAAGGTGGGTCTGGACTTGTGCAACCCCCTGCTCACCTAAATCCATTCACGCACATGCTGTTCCTTTCTGAGGGGTGGGGGGTATCATCGTATCAAACCCCACAAACTGACTGAAAGGAGCCATCATCGTCCTATACAAGAAGAAGAAATAATATATAAAATTAAATTTAAAAAAAGATTTGCTCACCTTCTCCAGCTCTGATTCTCCCAATGATATCCTGGTCCACAGGCATGAAGTAGGGTATTGACACGATACCCTCTGGGCCATCATTTATCTGGCTAGACATAAGATCCAGAACAGCCAGATGCCAGTGGAGCATTCCCGGCCACATCTGCGTCTTTCACAGTGTGAATCTATCTGTTTTATACTCCATTTGTGTATGTCAGAGCATCACGGTCACTGTGTGATCTGTGCAAGTCCATGTACTCATTTTCCACACACTCACTCTGAGATAGGAGGCCATTCAGTCCATCCGGTCAATGCTGCACCCAGACCAATCCCACCGAGTTATTTCTCGGTAAATTATTCCCCTGGTTCTCCTGAGTTCCGCCGGGCGATTAACCTCTCAGCTCCTCCCAAGCACAGGGGAGGGAGAAACCCACACGGTCACGAGTGGGGAGGGGGGCGAGGGGAGGAACATGCAAACTCCACACAGACTGCGCCAAAGGTCGGAATTGAACCCAGGTCTCTAACGCTGTGGGATAGCTTCACTACCTGCTACATTGGTGTGCTGGTATTATAAGAACCTAAGAAATAAGAGCAGGAGTTGGCCATCTGGCCCGTTTAGCCCTGATTTGCCATTCAATATGATCATGGCTGATCTGATGATCGGCTCATCTCCACCCACCTGCCTTTTCCCCATATCCCTTAATTCCCCTAATAAGAATGTTGAGAGCCTTGTCCCTGTATTTGTTTACAAAATCACATCAGTTTATTTCATATCATTTTGTGTTCGTCATTACCATTGTGCCAGTGGTTTCATGCTTGCTAATCTGTGTTTGTTTGTGTTTGTTGGCCTGTGTTTGAGTTGGTTTGTGTTTGAGTTAGTCTGTGTTTGGATTGGCATGTGTTGGAGTTGGCCTGTGTTTGACTTGGTTTGTGTTTGTTGGCCTGTGTTTGAGTTGGTTTGTGTTTGAGTTAGTCTGTGTTTGGATTGGCATGTGTTGGAGTTGGCCTGTGTTTGAGATGGCATGTGTTTGAGTTGGTCTATGTTTGAGTTAGTCTGTTTGAGTTGGTTTGTGTTTGTTGGCCTGTGTTTGAGTTAGTCTGTGTTTGGGTTGGTCTGTGATCCAGTCAGTCTGTGTTGGTCTGTGTTTGTGTCGGCACCTGTACCACACAACACATTAACACTCAGCTTATTACTGAGTGCCTGATGGTGAGTTACAGTGTGTTTGTGTCACAATGCAATTCGCTGATTAATGGTGTCAAGGTCTTTAGTCTAGGGATTCAAGTGTGAAATGCATCTATCCCGGACTGAAATATGCTGCCGACGCTTTCTAGGTAGTTTTGTGTCACTCCAGAGTTACAGTGTACTATTGCAAAAGTGGCAAACACGTGTGCAGATGTGATTCCCACATCTGGTGGGCATCATTCCCACATCTGGTGGGCATCATTCCCCAAGGAACGCAGCCTTTAGTGAATCTTGAGGGACATGAGGTCCTTAACCCGGGAGTGACCATCAAGGAGTCATGTTCTCACTCTGCTGTGCTAACTAAGGTCAGTTATCTTTTCATCTTCCTGTCGGAGCTCTTCCTTTGAGATGTTCCCCCCACCAATGATGGTCCACTCAACCCTGCTTGAAAATTCCTGACACCATTTTCCCACCCTCCCATCAACCCCATTAATTATCCAACCTCCAAAACCCCCACCCCACCAATGAACCCAGATCCTGAACTATGCCCACCCACCCACCCACTCATCTCACTACAACCCACTGAACCCCTCCCAAGTCCCATTAATCTCCTACCCCTATAAGGACACAGTCCAGAGCAAAGTCTCTTCAAGGCAAGTCAACTTCCTCCTACCTGTGAGTCCCTCTCTCACTGCTCCTGGTCTCTGATTTCAAAATCTTTCCAGCTCTTTGCTCACGAATACTGCCAGTTTGTGAGATATATCATTACCTAGAGCACAGAAATCCACCTTGGCTTTGTCCATTGCATCAGCAGGGATCTCCCGGTTTCTATCCATTTCCATTCCTCTTTCCATTCCCATGTCTGTCCGTGGTCTCGTGCGCAGCCAGACTGAGGCCACCCGCAAATTGGAGGAACAATACCTTACCTTCTGACTGGGCCCCCCTCCAACCAGATAGAATTAACTTTGAATTCTCCAGTTTCCGTTAAACAGTGCCACCCCACCCCCCCATATCTTCCATTCCCCTTTGCCTTTCCTCTCATTCTCTCTCTCTTTCTTTTCCCTTTTCCCTCTGTCTCCTTTCACAGAGACAAAATCAATTCTCATAATCTCACCAGAGACTCAACACCTCTATATGGACTCTTCCCCTGGCTAGTCTTGTCTCTATTCTGATGCCTTCCTGTTCTTTGCTTACACCTTAAAGGAGGGCTCAGGCCTGAAATGTTGGTAATATATCTTTACCTCCTATGGATGCTGCAAAACCAGCTGAGTTCTTCCAGCATTTATTGTTTGTTTCCATAGACTTTACAGGCCCTTCAGCCCACAGTGTAATAACCTACTGCCTAGAATTTCCCCACTGCAAAACCCTCCATGTTGCTCAGTTACGTGAACCGATCTAATCATCTGTCACAAAGCTCTGTTGTCCCTGCCTCCACTACTGTTACTGGCAGCACATTCCATGCCCCCATCCCTCTCTGTGTAAAGAACTTACCTCTTACATCCCCCTCCCAACCCCGCACTTACTCCCAAGCACCTTAAATCTGTGCCCCCTCGGGTTGGCCATTTCAGCCCTTGGGGGAAAAGGCCTCTGGCCGTCCACAGGATCAACGCCTCTCATCATCTTGACCACCTCTATCAGGTCACCCCCCCTCACCCTCCGTCACTCCAAGGAGAAAAGACCAATTGATATCTCTGTAAATGTGTCCATATGCCACACCATTAATATCAGAATTTAGTTTTTTGATCATATTATTAACAATATACCACTTTGTATTATACACTGGTATGTCAGGAAAAGCCAATATCAGTCTTGTAATGTCCTGGTGTACGTAACATTTCCAATAAGGGCTTCATACTGGGAGCACGAACATCATTACTGATCAAGGGCCACCTTGTTACTACTGATAATTACCATTCAATCTTCGGTGTAATTACGAATGAGACTCTGAGTCCTAATCTCATCAATATTCATTTGTTTACAGCACGGTAGAAGCCTTTTAAACCCGTGCCACCCAATTTTACCCAAATTCACCTACAACCCCGGTAAGCTTTTGGAGGGTGGGAGGAAACCGGAGCAACCACAGGACACCCATTCAGACACAGGGAGAACGTACAAACATCTTACAGGCAGCGTGGGATTGGAACCCGGGTCTCTGCAGACACAGGGAGAACGTACAAACATCTTACAGGCAGCGTGGGATTGGAACCTGGGTCTCTGCAGACACAGGGAGAACGTACAAACATCTTACAGGCAGCGTGGGATTGGAACCCGGGTCTCTGCAGACACAGGGAGAACGTACAAACATCTTACAGGCAGTGCGGGATTGGAACCCGGGTCTCTGCAGACACAGGGAGAACGTACAAACATCTTACAGGCAGCGTGGGATTGGAACCTGGGTCTCTGCAGATACAGGGAGAACGTACAAACATCTTACAGGCAGCGTGGGATAGGAACCTGGGTCTCTGCAGGCACAGGGAGAACGTACAAACATCTTACAGGCAGCGTGGGATTGGAACCTGGGTCTCTGCAGGCACAGGGAGAACGTACAAACATCTTACAGGCAGCATGGGATTGAAACCTGGGTCTCTGCAGATACAGGGAGAATGTACAAACGTCTTACAGACAGTGTAGGATTGGAACCCAGGTCTCTAGTGCTGTTATAGCGTTACATTAACTGTGCCACGGTTAGTGTTTGTTAGATACGTTTCATTGTGTGTGCACACGCGTGTGTGTGCGTGCGTGGGTATGTGAGAGTGTGTGTGTGTGCATGTGCATGTCTGTGTGAGTGTGTATGCATGCATGTATGAGTGTGTGCGTGTGCATGTCTGTGTGTGAGTGTGTATGCGCACATGTATGCGAGTGTGTGTGTGCGTGTGCATGTCTGTGTGTGAGTGTGTACGTGTGCATGTATGCGAGAGTGTGTGAGTGTGTGTGCATGTGCATGTCTGTGTGTGTGTGTACGTGTGCATGTATGCGAGAGTGTGTGTGCGTGTGCATGTCTGTGTGTGTACATGTGAATGTATGTGAGAGTGTGTGTATGTGCATGTCTGTGTGTGAGTGTGTGCGTGTGTGTGTGTGTGTGTGTGTGTGTGTGTGTGTGTGTGTGTGCGCGCACGTGTGCATGTTTAAGAGTGTGTGTGATTGTGTATAGTTATTAATCTGACATTTTTTAATGTAGACACAGAACACAGTATCAGGCCCTTCCAGCCATGAGCCCGTGCTGGCCAATTACATCCAGTTACCCTACAACCGCTGTACATTTTTGGAACACAGGAATAAACTGAAGGAAACCCATGCAGACATAGGGACAACGTACAAGTTCCTTATGGACAGCGCGGGATTCAAACCTGGGTCGCTGGCGTTGAGCTAACCACTACACTAACTGTGGGGACATTGTGTATGTTACTACACCATTACATTTGCTTGCTAGAGTATGTGTGCTAATATGATCCCTGTTATTCTGTCATTAATTGTGCCGGTGTCGGTGCTGCGCAACTGCTCAGTAAAAGGAGGTGGAAGGCACTCCTTCCGTCCGATAGACGATGGGTTACCCTTGGGCAAGGTGGAGGACCTGTTTAGCCTCCCAGTCAGGGTCACGTGAAGCCACGGATCGCAGATGGTGGATGGTTTTTACAAGCAGATTCGCCAGTTTGGAATTGATGATTGTAAAGCTAAAATCACTGGGCAGACGAATCTGCTGATCAATGGCCAGGTTACCCGTCCAGTACGGACACTGCAACTGAAGAAGGCAACGGGAAACCACGTCGGTATTTTTCCCCTTGTATAATCATGAACTCAGCATTGACGGAGAACAGGGGAGGCAACAACTACAATTCGGAGGGTCAGGGATCACGACGGATGGAGAGACAGGATCGCCCAGGCCGAACGCCGAATGAATGAATATCACTTACTATTTTGTTAGTACTTACATCTAGGGAGTTTCTGTGCGATATTCCTATAAGTTTGAGTGTGTTTCTACTAATATCATTTCTACAAGTGTGTCTTAGTGGGTCAGGGAATTACAGAGTGATACAGCACAGAAACAGGCCCTTCAGCCCAACCCATCCATGCTAGTCAAGGTGCCCCCCCCGCACTAACCCCATTTGGCCTACGATTGGCCCATATCCTCTGCTGAACCTTTCCTATCCATGCACCAGGTCCAAATGTCTTCTGAGCTTTGCAAATGAAGTGGTCGAAATGGGGAGTGATGCTGGAGGAGATTTGGAACAAGGACTAAGGCAATGAGAAGACAGGAAGAGGAAATGGCCCATCACAGAGCTCATGGCAACACATCTGACTTCTAGGAAGTGCAAAGGATCAAGGGAGAAGGCGTCCAGGGAACAAGTCCCGTCAGGTGGATGAAAGCACTGGTGGAGGGAATGAGGTTGGATCTTGCAATTCCACGGATTATCTGTGGAATTTTCTACCTGTTGAAAAAGTGAAGGCGACCTCTAAATATATTTAAGACAAGGTTAGATAGATTTTTACATTAATGGATATGGGGAAAAGGCAGGTCGGTGGAGATGAGCCGATCATCAGATCAGCCATGATCTCATTGAATGGTGGAGCAGGCTCGACGGGCCGAATGGTTGGCTCCTGCTCCTGTTTCTGATGCTCTTATCTTTGTTACAGACACAGGTGGTGGAGGGCTGTGAGACTTCTCTGACGGGGGGGGGGGGGGGGGGGGCAGAGGGGTACATTGCATAATGAAGAAGAGGTAATGGGGCCAGGGAATTGGAAATTGGGAGAAGGGTGGAGGGCCCATGAGGCGTCCTCGAGGTAGAAGGGAAGGGACCGGGCAGGGGAAGCAGGATGGAGTCAAGGTATCAGTGGGGCAGAGCAAGTGGAAACAATGGGGAGCCAGAGGAATCCTGTTTGTAGACCTTGAATAATGTGTGATAGTGTATTTGCACTAAAGCTGTTTATCCATGGATGAGAACATTATTCCTATTAGGGTTGCACTGTACTGTTAACAAGTCACTGTGCCGTGTCACTGCTTTGAATGCATTGTAATGTTTGCACAAATATAATTCCTCCTGTGGTTTTATTGTGAATGCGCTAAGATAATTATAATGACATGGTCAGTGTAGCGGTTAGTGCAACACAGAATCCTCGCTCTCTGTAAGAGGTCTGTACGTCCTCCCGTGTCTGCGTGGGTTTCCTCCGGGGGCTCCAGTTTCCTCCAAAATGTATTGGTGGGGGGGGGATGGGTTTGAAGGTCAATCTGGGTGGAACAAGCACTTGGGGCCAGAACGGCCTGTGTCTGTGCTGCATGTCTAACAAGTGCGGTGACTTAAAACAAAAGTAACTGGACGGAGGTCGACAAGATATCAGAGGCTTGAACAAGCTGGGCGACCTGCACCTGTTTCCCAGGGAGGGAGTAGCAAACTCCAGGGGACCCTGTACAAAGTGAAGGGAGGAAGGTTTAGGGGTAGGATGTTTACACAGAGAGTTGCGGGGGCCTGGAATGCCTTGCCAGGGGTGGTGGTGGAGGCTGGAACATCAGGGACATTGAAGACACTCTGTTTTCGCAAGGCCCCTGAAAGCTGGTATTTAATTGCCCCTTTACTATTTCACTTACCTGTGTGGACACGACCAAAACAGGATGGGGGGGGGGGGGGGTGGGGAGGGGGTCATTTTCATCCCGGTACTTACCCACTAAGGGAGTTAGTCTCAGAGCCGATGCGTTTCTCGTTGGGATCCTGTGTAAATATCGCACTCTCCCGGCTTTTCTTGGTTCAGTGTGAACGCTCCGATCTGACCCGACCCGTCCTTAAACACAGCGGGCTGTTGACATGCCAATTTACTTGGATCTCAGTGTGAAAGCATAGACAGGCTCCTGGATGGATGAAAACTAGAGAGTTACGAGGTAGGTCGGTATATATGGGTCAGCACCACATCGTGGGCTGAAGGGCCTGTACTGTCCTATGTTAAATATGTGTTATAACGTGAGTACACTTGTCATTTCTATTAGAGTATATTTTGTTAGTCCTAACGTAATGTATCATGGGATATGTGCCGATTACATCACTACCAGGGTTGGGGTCACCCTGTGGGTTATGTTCAGGATTACAAGGCACTGGGGAGACCTCACTGGGAATATTGTGAGCGGTTTTTGGCTCCTTGTTTAAGAAAGGATGTGCTGATGTTGAAGTGGGTTCGGAGGAGGTTCACAAGGATGATTCAGGGAATGAAAGGGTTATCGTATGAGGAGCGTTTGACAGCTCTCGGCCTGTACTCGTTGGGATTTAGGAGAATGAGGGAAGGGGATTCATTGACACATTTTGAACATTGAAAGGCTTGGACAGAGTAGATGTAGGAAGGTTGTTTCCCATAATGGGAGAGTCTAGGACAAGAGGGCACAACTTCAGGATTGAAGGGCTCTTGGAACTGAGACATGGAGGAATTTCTTCAGCCAGAGGGCGGTGAATCTGTAGAATTTGTTGCCACAGGCGGTTGTGCAGTCATTGGGGGTATTTAAAGCAGAGATTGATAGGTTCTTGATGAGCCAGGGCATCAAAGGTTATGGGGAGAAGGCTGGGCAGTGGGGCTGAGTGGGGAAATGGATCAGCTCATGATTGAGTGGCGGGGAGACTTGATGGGCTGAATGGCCTTATTTCTGCTCCTATGTCTTACGGTCTAAATGTTCTGAATTTCTGCATCTACCTATTACAGCATGAGAATATATGCACATGTCATTTCAATCAACGACCATCGTATGTGTCTGGCAGACCAGTCATGGGCAAGGTCTTGATCCAAAGCTTTGATGATTATGTGTTCTGTACGATCACATAACAATAAAGGAGCTTGCCACTATATTCCAATATCATCGCCCTCCGTGTATCGCCATAAGACCATAAGATGTAGGAGCAGAGGTAGGCCATTCGGCCCATCGACTCCAGTCTGCCATTATGTCATGTGTGTTCTAATAACATTACTGTATTACCCTGGGTACCAACATCTTTCAGGTGAGCCTGTCCGAATGTTATTAATATTTGAGGGTCACTGGATTTCATTAATAATCACTTGCCATTGTGTGTGTGAGTTATTATCTCAGGGCATGAGTAAATATTAGACCTTGAATGAGTCACCTTGCGATAATTAACACCTGGATCTGCATGTCATTATTGCATTATCAATATTCTCGTGAATGTCATTCCTAATAATGTCTCAGGGTGTGTTGGAACGTCACTCTTCGTGCTGCTGTTTACGTGTCAACTTCATTACCAATGGGACGTCATTCCATGTGTTCCTATCATTTCCATGAATGTGTCAGCGGGTGTGCGATTTATGGGATATTGTGCCGATATCATCGAAACTTGTTTGTGCAAATGTCATTGTTCATGTGTCAGTGTGGGTGTGTGGGTGTGTGGGTGCGCACTTGCGCAATTATGTGTGTGTGGGCACACGCATGTTTGTGTGCCTGTGTGTGTGTGTGTGTGTGTGTGTGTGTGCATTGTGGGTGAGTCATGTCTGTGTATCAGGGTGAGTGTGTGTCTGTGTATCAGGGTGAGTGCGTGTCTGTGTATCAGGGTGAGTGTGTGTCTCTGTATCTGTGTGGATATTAATAGTATTAAATACATCGCTAGATGAGGAAATTGATGGTTACTTGAGCAATGTGCTGCAGATTTTACTTTAAATGCTTCATTGTGTGAATTTCCATCAGTGTCGTCCCCCCCCCACCCCCCGTAGATATTTATTCATCACCGAGATTGCCACTCTGCAACATTAGAACAGAACAAGTCCAATTATCCAAAATGGCCAGGACCGGGCATAAGTCGGAAAAACGATATTTTCGGAGAACTGGTCATTTTTTAAAATCAGCCCAGTAGCCAGAGCAAAACAGTTGTTTAAACAAGAACAAACAACAAGGGAAGGCCTTTTAAACATTAAAATAATGCTTAATTCTCACCAAAAATATGCCGGCCACTGCCGATCACCGACACCTCCCCACTGAGGTCCCGCTCCCGCCGGGAGCCCAACATTCCCAGTCAGTTCGGCTCTGAAATATTTTGGATAAATGAGGATTTTGGAGAATCTGATCTCGAATAATCGGAGTTGTATTGTACCTTACTCTATGTGTATGTGGTATCAGTAACATTGGTGAGTTCCTGTGGTAGTTTATGGTTTTGAATCAGTGTTCACTGCACGTGTCCGTGATAACCTTGCCCCTTCATTGTGCCGCTGTATGTGAGTGCCTGGACATGGTCCTGGTGCTTCCATCCTGTCCCCACCTATGAACCTCACCTCCATTTAAATACTGAAGCCGGATGGGAAGTAGAACCAGAGAACCAAAGAACCCTACAGCGCTGAAAACAGGCCCTTCGTCCGTGCTGACTGCCTGGTCCCACTGACCTGCACCCAGTCCATAAACTTCCATACCCCTCCCATCCATGCACCTGTAGACATTTTTCTTAAATGTTAAAATTGAGCCCGCATTCCCACAAAAGTACTGACAACCTGGTGGGTCAGAACCTCATCGCCACTTCAACCTCTCAAAATGTCATCACAAAGAACTTCTCTTAAGCTCAGTAACATCCTAAAACTTTTTTTAAAAATCCAGACTACCGTATATACTTGAAATAGTTGATCCCGTGTAAAGGTTGACTTACCCCCACTATTTTTGGCCCTGGCTGTCCATCCACCAGAGCTCCCAATGCTCCATTCCCCTGCCCATCTGAGCTACTGATGCTTCGACTGCGGATCCTTGCCCGGACCCCCGCCCATCCGAGCTCCCGATGCCCCAACTGCGGATCCTCACCTGGCTCCCCTCCCATCCAAGCTCCCAAAGCCCCAAATGCGGATTTACTACCCAGTCCCGGCCATCCGAACTCCTGATACCTTGAATGACAGAGATACTTACCCCAGGTCAAAAGTATGATATGTGTAAAAGTCGACCACCCCCCCCAAAATTTGACCCGAAAAATTGGTCCCAAAAACTTGACTTGTATTTTCGGTAGTATATGCGGTATTTGGACAGCACGGTTTGCGGTTAGCACAATGCAGTTAAGGTGCCAGAGAAAGGGACTGGGGTTCAAATTCCACGCTGTCTGTGAGGAGTTTGTACGTTCTCCCTGGGTCTGTGTGGGTTTTAACTGGGGGCTCCAGTTTCCTCCCACCGTTTGAAAACATATCGGGGGATGGTCGGTAAATTGGGTGTAATTGGGCAGCATGGAATCGTGGGCCGAAAGGACCTGTCACCGTGCTGTATGTCTAAATCTATAAATTTAAATAAAAACTATTAAAAATTAACAAAATGAAAATATGATTCCCTTCAAAAATAACTTGAAACACCCGAGCACAGATAAAACGTTAAAAATCAGTCAGAAAATAACAAACTAATTCATCTGAAATAAATGTTAAACGAAGTGAAACTTGATGCTATCACCCTGAAGATGTTATTCTCTGTCAGAGAGGGTGGCGTCTTCATGTGTTTGTCCCAAATGAAATCTGCTCCAACTCTGTGAAGTTTTTGGCACCTTATTTGAGAAAAGACGTATTGGCATTGGAGAGGGTTCAGTGAAGATTTACCAGCAATGAAAGGGTTAATATATTGGGGACGATGGTCGTCTCCTGGACTGGACTCGTTGGGGTACAGAAGGACGAGGAGGAACCTCACTGAGGCATTTCAAATGCTGAAAAGCCGGGACAGAGTAGATGTGGCCAGGATGTTTCCAATGGTCGGGGAATCAAGGGGCACAACTTCAGGATAAAAGAGTGTCAATTTAAAACAGAGATGTGTAAATATTTCATGAGCCAGAGGGTCGTGAGTCTGTTGAACCTGTTGCGACAAGCGGTTGTGGAACTGAGGTCATTGGGTGTATTTAAGACAGAGATTGACAGGTAATTGATTAGTCAGGGCATCAAGGGTTAGAGGGAGAAGGCCGGGGAGGGGGGCTGAATGGGAGGATGGATTGGAATAGTGGAGTTGATGGGCCGATTGGCCTACTTCTGCTCCTAGATCTTGTGATCTTGTAAACTTGTTTATCAAATCCGAGAGGTCTGGGCACGAGGGAAGGAAGGGTTAGATTGATGTGGAAAAGCTTTCCATTGGTCAGCACAACATCATGGGGCTGAAGGGCCTGTACTGGACTCTGAGGCTCCATGTTCTGTGTTTGCCCGGCTGCTGGGAGTTGCCTTGACTTCCTGTTCTGTCGCTTGCCTCCATTGCTTATTTGTCGGACATCAATCGTGAAATGCAGCCGGATGGTCTTTGCCCAGTCAGGCGCCACTGCTGTCAGTCAAGCCCATCCATCTGGCCAGTTCCCCTGCCAAAACATCCTCTGGAGGGTGCCACTCCTCTGCTGTTCACTGGGGGAGGCAGTACGCTGCCCTGCGAGTTATCATGTCATGGTGCTCATTTCAACCGCGTGTTCAGGTGTGAATTTTTGCATTGTGTTTTGTTGTGAATATTGTTGTCAGATTTGACCCCAGTCACAATTTCCCTTGTTGTTCTGGTGATGCAGGTTGAGCTGGACTTGCCTGGACTCACTGCTCACACCCCCCCACCCCCCCTCAGTTAGCTTCTGCAGAATTTAAGAAAGAATCACCATTTAAATGACAAACACAAGCAATTGGATACCTAAGTATACAACTAGATAATAATCTAGGCCATCTATACAAACTAAATGATCAGCCATTAATGAAGAAATGACAAGATGACTTAGAACATTGGAAAGATTTACCACTAACACTGATAGGAAGGGTAAATTGCATTAAAATGAATGTGTTCCCAACGATACAATACCTATTCCAATCGTTACCAATTCCCTTAACAGAGAAATTCTTCAAGGAACTAAAGAAAATAATAAGGAAATTCTTATGGAAAGGGGGGAAACCGAGGATAGCGCTAAATAAATTAACAGAATGGTACAAACAAGGGGGCTTACAGCCACCAAACTTTAAGAATTATTATAGAGCAGCACAATTAAGATACCTATCAGAATTTTATCAAACAAGGGAAAAACCAGATTGGACCAGATTAGAGCTAGATAAAATAGGGGAGAAGGTATCTGAACATATACTATATAAGTGGGATGAAAAGCTGGTGCAACATAGGAATTCACCAGTACTGCACCATCTGTTCAACATTTGGAAGAAGATTCACGTAGAAAGTAAAAAAACAAATTACCAACTACCAAAATTAATATTGACGCAAAATCAACTAATCCCTTTCACAATAGATAACCTTTCCTTTAGAGCAGGGGTGTCAAACTCAAATTCACGGAGGGCCAAAATTAAAAACTTGGACTAAGTCGAGGGCCGAACTAAATATTTATTGAAAATTTTCAACAACATCTGCATATTTTCTCTTCTTTCAACATATGTAATGTTAAACTTTTTCTTATTAAAATAAATGTTTAATAATAGTTTTGGATAAACTCTTTCCAGAAGCATTAACAAATGAGAAATAAAATATTCAATAAATAATATTTCTCTATAGAGGATTTGTCAAATGTTGCTAGTGTGCTGTCGAATAGTAAAATCTGAGGGCTATTGAGAATGTGGGAGAATAACATGATTCCTGAAACAATCAAATGGGTGACTGATTGTAGGCATGAACTCTAGCAGGGTTATTTGCCATGCCCTTTTTCCATCGGTACAGATATCCTTTGATTTACACACTTTTCAAGTTTTATGTCTAATGAGCTTGTATCCAGGTGCAGGACCATTTTTAACCAGGAATATATTTATCACTGTGACATGAAACTATTGGAAGATCGTTTTATCCTGAGATTAAAGTTCATAATCCTTACTCAGGCCTGTGTGCGGGAGGGCGGGGTATGCGGGCGATCGGGTTGGATAACGACAGTGCGGGGGCATTGGCTCTCGCTGCAGGGTGGCATCTCGGCGGATCAGCGGCCCCGTCACCATGAGTTGCGGATCGGCCTGCGGCAGGGAGGGGGAGAGGGCAACAGTTCTGGCGAGGTCAGGCCCGAGGCCTCCGGTTCCGGGCGCTGGGAAGCGGCCTTGGCTTCCCCTGACACCGGCCAGGCCCCAAAACCAGAATCCACGGTGAGACCCTGCAAAGTAAACAGAGGAGGTGGGGGCGATTAGCGGGCTGACGCCAATGCATTCTGGGATTTGTTGTATTACTGTGCATGCGCTATACTGGCGCGGCGGCCAGTGGGCCACCTCAAATACATTTTTGAAATGATCTTGCGGGCCAAATATAATTATATCGCAGGCCAAATTTGGCCCGCGGGCCAGAGTTTGACATGTGTGCTTTAGAGAATGGGAGAGAAAAGGAATCAAAAGAATAGAAAATTGTTTTTCGGGAAATAAATTATTATCTTTTGATCAAATGAAGTACAAATATCGTATAACTCACGGTACAATGTTTGCATACCACCAACTGAAAACCTACTTGAAGGACAAATTGGGAAGCAGACTGAGATTACCAGAAGGAAGCAGCTTTGAATATGTGATTACAGACACAATGATAATGAAAAGATTTATAACTAACATGTACATCAAACTGCAAGAGAAAGAGAATGAGAAAACAAGCTGTAAACCCAAACAAAAATGGGAACAAGATCTAAACATAAAGATGAAGAATGAAACTTGGGAAAAGCTATGCTCCGGAACTATGAGAAATACAATAAACACGAGGTTACGCATGATACAATATAATTGGTTACACAGGCTATACATCACGTCCCAGAAGTTAAATAAATGGGACCCAACAGTATCAGACAGATGTTTTCGCTGTAAGAAGGAAACGGGAACAACAGTACATGCAATTTGGGCATGTGAGAAAGTGGAAAAGTTTTGGGAAGATCTAAATCAGGTATTAAATAAAATCACAAAAACCGACATCCCAAAAAATCCAGAGATCTTTCTTCTAAGTAATATAAGAAGTAAAGAACTTGGCCTCAAACTGGATGGAGTGCAAAAAAGATTTATTATGATCGCCTTAGCAGGAGCAAAAAAATGTATAATGTCAACTTGGAAATCGGAAGAGAGCCTGAGAATACAGCAATGGTACATGGAAATAAATAAATGTATTCCATTGGAAAAAATAACATATAATTTAAGAAATAATATCACAGTATTCAAACAAATTTTGGAACCGTACATGGAACACAACAGAGAGGTCCTACCGCGGACCACCACCCCCTAAAATGACAAAAGGAGAAGAAGACAAAATGAACTGACCCAGTGTGTAAAAGTAGAGGACACAATTTTCTTGTTTATTTTCATTGTGTGATGACATTGTTTAATGGGTTTATTGTATATGTTGAACGTTTAGTGGGAAGGAAGGAGGGAAGGGGGGGGGGAAAGGGGAAAAAATGACACTGTGTATATTCAAGAGGGAAATGTTTATGTGTATTTTGGTTCATAATGTAAAAAATAATTTTTTTAAAATTAGCTTCTGCAGGGGTTCTGCCACCCACCCCCCCCCCCGTCAGAGAAAGGTAATGGAGTCTGTGTGTGTTTTTAGCCAACCTGTGTCATCCCTCCCTTCCCCCAGGACTCTGTCCATCCCTGTGAAGCAGTCAAGCTTTGGCTTCTTCTGTACTTCTCTCCAACCGACTAAACAAAAAAATTAAAATATTTAATGCGAGGTGAAAAGAAAACAAGGCTTTTTCTTAAATGTGCTGAGAAGGGCTAGATGGTACAACTGCTGCCTCTGGGACACACAGCGCAAGTATCATCGGTGCTCATGAGTCAATATAAATGAGCACTTCCCGGCACGGACACTGCCTGTCCAGCCAAGTTCCTCCAGCATCTTGAGTGATGATGCTTTCCTGGTGCACAGAGGCACTGGAGAAACCCAGCCGGTCTCACAATACCCACAAAGCAGACACCATTTCATTTCCTCTACCGGCCCTGTAAAGACGCACAGCGTCGCCACCAGGATGGCACCTCTATCGAGATGAGAAAGGGGAGCAGGAGAAAGTCCCCTCAGAGGCAGAGGGTCCTAGATCCTGCCACCTCCTGCACCCTTCTAACCTCCGTAGGAACATGTGTGTGTATGCGCATGTGTGTGTATGTCTGTGTGTATATGTGTGATTGTATGTATGCGTGTACATGCGTGTGTGGTGTATAAACTGGCTTTGTTGTATGTAGAAGAGATGCTCAGATACAATATTAATATATAATGTTCAGATATAATATTAAAATTCCAAAGCCGAACTCACCGAGAGTCGTTTCCAGAATCTGCAGAATAAGGAGATCAGAAGGTGTCGGCCATTCGGCCCTACTCTGCCATTCACTAACTATGCTAAAACACAGTGAGGTAACCAGAACTGAACACAATATTCCAGAGTGTTACAGAGCTGCCACATGGCCTCCCGGCTGTTGAGCTCAATCTCCCGACTAATGAAGGCCAGCATACCATACAGCTTCCTAAATATCCTGTCAACTTGCTCGGCAACCTTGAGGGATGGATGGACCTGGATCTCCTATGCATCCTCTCCAAGGCATCCTGCATTTCGAAGTATTTTTGGAGATTGAGAGGTATGAGGGAAACTGGCACAGGAGTGAAGTTGGAGCCAGAATAGATTGGACAGACTGGAAGGCCCAAGAGGCAGCCCCTATTTTTGTGTGTCTGTGGGATCTTGCTGAGTGCAAATTGGATGTCTTGAGCTTCTAAATCACTCCCATGGCTCTAAGGGCTCCTGAGATTGCAGGAGCAGGTATACCCCATTTTACGAATACTTGCTTTTCTGAAAATTCACTTTTACGAAGAAGCCTATGTTCGCTCCGAAATAATTGGAACGGGTTTTCGCTTTTACAAAAATAGCCTTCAATAAATATTGAATAGGTCTTTGCTTTAAGCCATTTCGGTTTCTTAGGAACGCTCTAGTTTCATAATGCGGGGTGTACCTGTATTCACAGAGCCCTCGAATGTTCACCTGGATTTTCTGAATCTTTCCTCAGGTCTACCCTGCGGTGAGCAACATGAACCCCAGCCTGGGATCGATGAACGGCTACATGAGCATGAATTCCATGGGGTCTGTCGGAAATCTGTCACCTCCCTCGCTCAACGTGTCCTACACCAACCTGAGCCCCCCTCTCTCGGTTCTGCCTTCCACGGTCAACCCCCTAGCCAATGGCCTGCAATCGGTCCAAAGCTCCATCAACCCAGGGATGGGCCCTCCAGGAGGTCAGACGGCACCCACCAACTCAATCTCGCCCTACCAGACTGTCAACCAGTGCCTGGGCTCTTTGGCCTATTCGCCGGGCCTGGGCAGAGGGAAAGACCCGAAGCCGTACCGGAGGAACTTCAGCCATGCCAAACCTCCCTACTCCTACATCTCCCTGATCACCATGGCCATCCAGCAAGCCCCCAGCAAGATGCTGACCCTCAACGAGATTTACCAGTGGATTATGGACCTCTTCCCTTACTACCGGGAGAACCAGCAGCGGTGGCAGAATTCCATCCGCCACTCCCTCTCCTTCAACGACTGCTTCGTCAAGGTGCCCCGCTCCCCGGATAAGCCAGGGAAAGGTTCCTACTGGGCCCTCCACCCGGATTCTGGCAACATGTTCGAGAACGGCTGCTACCTGCGGCGTCAGAAGCGATTCAAGTGTCAGAAGGAGAAGCTTAGCTCTCGGCCCTGCCTCGAGGTGGGTGCCAAGGGGATGGGTAGTGGGCCGGATGGCAAGGCCCTGAGTCCTGGCTCGGAGGGTGCCGAGTCGAGCCGGTCAGACGCCTCGCCAGGCTCTGAGGAGCAGAGGACTCTGACGGAGCTGCGATGCCAGCGGCCGGAGAACCCAGACCACACCTCGTCTCCTGGCCCCCTGGCCCCATCCATGGTCCACCCACTTCTGCCCGCCCCGATCCAGCACCTGCCCGACCTCCAGAGCGAGCTGAAGATGGACCCTCACTACAGCTTCAACCACCCCTTCTCAATCACCAACCTGATGTCTTCTGAGCAGTCCCACAAGATGGACCTGAAACTGTATGAGCAGCCTCTTCACTACAGTAACACGTACAACTCCTTTTTGAGCAAAACCGGCTTTGAAACTCCCGGGCCAATCAGTGATTCACCATCATACTACCAGGTGATGTACAACCGGTCTGTGCTCAACACGTCGTAAGGGAGCCAAGGCGCCACCGTGCTGGTTCCTGGAGGTGCAATCTGTCCCACCTACACCCCCATTCCAACTCTCCTTGTGTCCGCAGGGGACTTGCTCACAGCACCACCGTTCAGCCAATTTCCTCCCCCCACCCACCCCTCCTTTAAGAACTGAAATTAGGCCACTCAGCCACTCAAGCCTGTACCAGCGTCATCCCATACGATCGTGGCCGATGGCGTTGGCCTGTGCCCATTCCCACTAACCCGCAATTCCTCTCTTTTTTTCAAATATTTATCTACACCTTGTATGAATCTAATGATCTGACTTCCACCCCCCCTCGGAGGCAGAGGCTTCCAGAGATGCCCCATCTTCTGAGAGAGAAAAATTCTTTGGCGCCTCAGTTTATAAATTAATTTAAAGTTAGACATACAGCGCTTGTGGACCCCAAATACACCCAATTAACCTACAACTCCCATACGTTCTTGGTGGGTAAGAAGAAACCGGGGCCCCCGGACAAAACCCACACAAGACACGAGGAGAATGTACAAACTCCTTACGGACAGGGACAGACTCAAACTGGGGTTACCGGCGCAGTAACAACTTTGCACTAACTGCTACGGTAACTGTGCCACCCTAAATATCCTGCCCTTTGGAAGTTCACCGCCTTGATCCCACCCGTGAAAACATCTCACCTCCACCCTGCCTCGTCCCCTTAGAATCAAGGGCACCCCCCCTCGTTCGTCTTTACAGATTCCTGGCGATGGCTTCCTGGCAGCCAGGATCTTATAATAGGAATCTCAATCCCACAACTCTGAGGTAGGAGCCCTGATTTTGGTTCAGATCCCCAAAGGCACAACGTTCAGGGCAGCCATGCCTGAGGTGCGGCAGATGAAACTGGATCTCCTGCGGCAGGGTCGCCTGTTCATCGGCTGACGCTGGTGATATTCCAGACCAGGAGAGGTCCCACAACAAGTGTGAGGTCAGACCTGGAGTAAGTGGGCAGTTGGCAGGTATTGGCCTGTATCTCCCACAGCTCAGAGGCTGACTTTGAAATGATGTAAGGAATAGGGGCTCATGACCCCTCAAATCCTCTTCCATTGATCTATAAGATCAGAGCCCACCTGACCCAAACTTCCCTCTTCCATTTGGACAGATACACAGACAGGAAAGGTATAGACGGATATGGATGAAATACAGATGAGCTTGGTCAATGGCAGAGAAAATCAGCAGGTCAAAAACGAACGTTACACAGCAAAGATAAAGATTCATAACCAACATTTCAGGCTTGAGCACTTCAACGAGGTGTGAGCAAACTGTAGGCAGGCGTCTGAACTCAGATGCTACCAAGAAAGATACTCAACCAGCTTTTCAGGCTTGAGGCCTTCATCAACACATGAGGCAAATGCTCATTTTCTTCTCATACCTTGATGAAGGGCTTAGCACATTTTTCTGGAGAGGGAGCAGTGAAGACTGACGAGGATGTTGCCAGCACTCAGGGTGGGGGGAGGGGCCGAGCTTCAGGGAAGAAGTAGAGAAGCCTGGTGATTTATACCTTGGGAGCACAGGAGGATGAGGAATGATCCATGGAGGTGCACAGAATCATGAGGGGAATGGATTGGGGGAAAGCAGAGATCCGTTTGCCCAGAGTCAGGGAATAAGTAACCAAAGGACATCAGTTTAAGGTGAGGAGCAGTGGGGTGGGGGGGGGGGGGGGGCGGGGAGAGAGATTTAACAGGAACCAGAGGGGTAACTTTTTTTATATGGAGGTGGAAAAGAAGGTGGCTGAGGGAATGTTGAAGGAAAAAGTTGGACAGATACACGGATGGGACAAAACAGAGGCAGATGGGACGAGAGTGGGTGGGACACTTTGGCCAATGTGGGCAAGTTGGGTAGAAGGGGCTGTTTCCCTGCTGTTCCACTCTAATGTCCCCAGTTAACTCAGTTAGAGATTCAACCTCAGGATAAAGGCTACGTGCAGCAATTAGGGCCAGATAAAAGGACATGCCCTCAGGGTGAGTGACCGTGGGGTAGGACATTGGACTAGAGCAGAGGTTCTCAACCTTTTACTTTCCAATCACATCCCACTGTAAGTAATCCCTATGCCATCGGTGATCTGTGATTAGTAAGGGATTGCTTAAATGTAGGCAGAAAGAAAAAGTTTTAATTGCACTTAATCAACTCATTATGTGCAGGGTTTCAGAACTCCAAAGGAAATGGGCCAGTGACAATTTTTCTCAAGCCAAATATTTCAGTAACATTTGGGTCTAGAGCAGTGATTCTCAACCTTCCCTTCCCACCCACATCCCACCTTAAGTAATCCCTTATTGATCACAGAGCATTGATGGCCTTGGGATTACTTAAAGTGGGATGTGAGTGGGAAGAAAAGGGTTGAGAACCACTGGACTAGGGACTATGTTGGATTAATGAAGGCCCTTGCATTGAGGAGAAACCTTGTAGCTATTCATTGTGTTTACGAAGAAATGGTTTTGGGGGCAGTGAGGCAGTGAGGCAGAGGCTACTCCTACAGGTGGTGAGCCCTATTCCAAAAGAATATTAGGAGCAGAATTAGGCCATTCAGCCCATTGAGTCTGCCCCACCATTCAATCATGAGCTGGTCCATTTCCCCTCTCACCCCCACTGTCCGGCCTTCTCCCTATAACCTTTGATTGCCTGGCTAATCAAGAACCTCTGCTTTAAATACCAACTATGACCCGGCCACCCAGAGGAACACCCCCCCGCCGCCTCAACGATCACTTCCGGCAGGAGTTTTGGAGGGATGTCAGCAAGTCTGATCTGGTCCTTCCTCGAGACACTTGAAGGTTTTCTTGGTGATGAATCAAAGGAACATTTTACTCTTTCTGGCCCTTGGAGGAGGAGATGAAATCATAATATGTGAGTCCTTAAGTTTGAGTTCGAATTACTCTGGACAACAATTTTTTTCAGAAGATTTTCTTCCTGAAAATGCATTGGGGATTTCAACAGACAACTTCAAGCTGAACACAATGATAATTTCGGATTTGCTGTATCACGTAGGAAGTTGGAGAACCATTAAATATACATTTATTGAATTTAGCAGGTTTAATCGCATAATGTCGCTGACTCATTGCGTTAGTTCAACTGACCTGAAGATGTTTTGCCGCTAATTTTCATTTGTACTCAGCAGCTGATGCCTATCGTGTCAGTGTCCAACAATGGTCGGCCGACACTGATTAATTCCAGCTGCCTTGATACTGCTTTTCCACGGTCGCAATGTCCTGGTGACACCTTTCACCGTGTCCGTCACTGACGGCACCAAGGTCAGCGGGGAAGACGTCCAAGTGCAAATGCAGAGAATGAAGTTTCAATAATGTGTCGCACTTCACGGTTTTCTCTGCTTGAAGTCGACTTAAAATATGATTGGAAATCACAAAAATATGTTGTTAAAAAAAACCAGTACACAGTAGGAAAATTTTAAGGCGATTTTCGTGATTAGCAGTTCAAAATCCATAAAATATACCCAGAAGTGTTCAGGAAGCAAAATCTTCATTGTCCATTGTAATTTGGACACTAATTCAATGACAAGCAAAGAATAGAATTTTATGTGGTCCCCGGAACCATATCTCAGCAGAATCAGTGGCTTTGAAACGTATCCCAGTTACACTCAACCTTCCTGGAAATGTTTCCTGTAATATTCAATGCCCCTGGAACCCTATCCTGGTTTCAGTAATTATCTCTGGGATCGAATCATGTTCACAGTCCAAATCCCTGAAAATGCATCCTGGTAACATTTTACAACTGTACCTCAGTGAAAGACAAGTCTGTCTGGAAATGTAGCCCTGCAATTGTAGAACTCTTTCTCAGCCACAGAAGATATCCCTGGAACTGTACTCAAGGAACAGTGAACAGCTCTACCCTATTAACAGTAAGCAGAATTTGGACTTATCCTGGCAACAGGCAACACCCCAGGAACAGTCTCATGACAACAGTCGTATCTCAGGAACGATAACTTGGTAACAGTTGACACATCAGGAACTGTATCCTGGCATCTCAGGAACTGCATCTTGGCAACAGCCGGTATCTTAGGAACCGTATCTTGGCAACAGTTGGCATGTCAGAAACTGTATCCTGGCAACAGTTGGCATTCTAAGGACTGTATCCCAGCAACAGCCAACACTTCAGGAACTGTATCCTGGCAACAGACAAGACTTCAGGAAGTGCACGCTGACAATGGTTGGCGTGACAGGATCTGTCTGCAAAGTCAGGCATGAACTTCAGGAGAGGGACGAGAATGAACGAAGATGGAGGATACAAACAAATTGGAGGGTGGTGGTGGTGGGGAAGCCAATCGCATATATTGTTAAATTAATCTCAGCTGTAAGAAACGGAGGAGGACAGAGCCACCAGCTCCATTGTCTGTGCAGTCGGAGGCATGGATTAGACAGGATTTTTGTAGTAATTGTTTTATGAGGTGAATGTAGATATTGTCCTTTGGTCTAAATGTGTAAAACAGATTGAATTTAATTTTATTAAGCATATTGTAAATCTTTAAAGAATGGAGCTGGGGCCTTAAGATTAGATGCTGTATTTAACATGCTTGTGTTAGCGATATTTTTCATTCTTCATATCTTTAATGTATCTTAGCATAGTTGGTTGAAAGCTTTATTTAATTCCACGTTGAGATAAGGGGAAAGGAGCTACAATGAGAACCGTTGTGTCAAAGTAACCTTCCTTTGACCAAGCTCTATACCGCATGCACTTTAACTGGGGCCAATGAGATAGAGGCTTCATCTGACAGGCAAATGTGATCAGGCCTAGCTTTGCAGGCTGTGGAACCAGGCTTAGTATTTGGACCTGTAGCCAGGTCCAAATCCACAGGTTCTGTAACTGGGCCTAATACCACAGGCTCTGTAACCGTGCTGAGTATTGCAGGCTCTGTAATCAGGCCTAGAGTCACAGGCTCTGTAACCAGACCTAGTACCACAGGCTCTGTAATCGGGCCTAGTGTCACAGGCTCTGCAAGCAGGCCTCGTACCACAGACTCTACAATTGGGCCAGGTACCACAGACTGTGTGACCAGGCCTCGTACTACAAGCTCTGTAACAGGGGCTTGTACCACAGGCTGTGTAACTGTGTAACTGTGTAACTGCAGGCTCTGCGACTGGGCATTGTACCACAGGCTCTCAAACTGAGGCTAGAACCAAAGACTCCATCACCGGGCCTAGAACCACAGATTCTGTAACTGGGGCCTATTTTCGTAGTTTGAGGCCTAATGAGACGAGGCTCAAGGCCACAGACATCAACCAGGACTGCGAATGGAGATAAGGTACTGTAGCCAGGCCCAGTGTCCAATGCACCGCAAACAAGTTGGTGACAGCTCCTGGGACTCAGGCCAAATACGAGCCCAAAGACTGGGCACCACTGCCAGCCCAGAATGCGATTTTGGTGGTTGGGCAATGTATCTGTACAGGAGATGAATGGCCTCCACAGGGAACCAAGGCCTCGTGTGCAGATGCCCCGGGACCTGAGGTGAAATGTTGCGTTATCCCCAGGGGGATAACGGTGTCCTTCCCCATTTCAAACAAGTGAGAGTGAAGGAGGGTATCAGTTGAGATCCTCGTCTCTGTCACATCAGGCGTCGCTTTGACTATGTTAAATTTGTGATGACAATTACATTAAAAAAATGAAATTATTTTCAGTACGACTTTGTTCACTGTTTCACTTCATAAGCCTTTCCTCGTTGTCTCAAGAGGTGTGTTTCACAACATTATGTGCCATCTGGAATGTGGGAGAGAGAGAGATAAAGAGAAAGAGATAGAGAAAGAGAGAGGGGGAGGGGAGAGATTAAGGTGGGGGAGAGGGCGAGGGGCTGGGGAGAGAGGGAGAGGATCGGGAGAGAGGGGGATGGGGAGAGGGGTGAGAGAGAGGGGAAGGGAGATGGGGAGAAGTGAGAGAGAGGATGGTGGAGAGAGGGTGTGAAAGAGGGAAAGAAAGGGGAAGATGGGGAGAGAGGGAAGGAGAGTGAAATAGAGGGGAAGAGAAAGAAAGATAGGAAAGAGGGGTAGTAGAGGCAAAGAGGGAGAGAAAGAGAGAGGGGGATGAGGGGTGAAAGGGAGAGGGGAGAGAGAGGGAGAGAGATGGGGATAAAGAGAATGGAGGGGAAGAGCGAGAGAGAGAGAGAGCGAGAACAATTGAGAGATAGGCGGGTGGAAGAGTTGGGGGGGGATATATGACCAGACCATGATGCAGTTGTAAAGAGGCAGCAGGATACAGATGTTGAGAAGGTCAGGGAGTGGGATAAGCAGGCAGGTGGATGGAGTCAAAGGGAGTCAGTAGGAGAGGTAGGCAGTAGAGAGATACACTGGCGTTAGTAGCAGGGGGTAAGGACCGCACTGGGGGGGCCTCCATCAGAAGGGGTGACACCATAATGACTGTCTATAAATATATTTGTGCAGTGTTTTAGCAGAAATTTATTACTTTTTATTTAAAAAATCCCTGTTCTTCATTCTAACAACAAAAACATTTTTCGTAACCCCAGCTGACCTTTCTACAAGGCTAAAACTTGATGCTCGTTTGCTTTTTGAACCTTCTAATGTGTTCCAGTCAGAGCTGTCATTACTACCCAATGACAACGATGCTTCAAATCATGTGGTTCGTCTGCACAAGCAAGCGCTGTTGTTTTTGTTGCTGCTTAAAGGTGTAATTTTAATTTTGCTCATTGTTTATCTCACTACTATCTCCCTTACATTCAGTGATTTATGGGAATTACGATTTACCAGTAACATTAGTAAGGATTCTATCTGGTCTGGTACGGGAGGAGGTCCACATTGTGGGGAGGGTGACACCCAGCCACTGGAGAGATGGGGACAGGTCGAGGCAACAAAACAGGTAGGACAGATGGGGGAGCAGGGTACCGTGTACAGGGATAGAGGTGGTTGGTCAGTGAGGCAGAAATGAGAGGAAGAGCTCAACTGGGGACCATCGAATTGACGGTCAGGGTGACGTCGTAGGGAAGAGAGATGGCTGCCAGAGAGAGTTGGACAGAAAGATTAATTCTCCCTCATTAGTCCAGCATGGCAGGGGCTGCTTGATTGATTGAAACATGATCTGTTTGTTGATCAAATCTTGGAGTTAATAATTAAACTGTTTCCAGGATATTGGACGTTCGTCACGGTGAAAATGCAGAAGTTAAATGTCAGGATCACTCTCAGTGAGTCACACAATCGATGAAGCCATCCATTGTCTCATCGACAGTGGCCCTTGTGAAATCATGTTTGTGCAACCTGAGGGTGTGCCCTTGCTCTTACCTGCTCATGTTGGTTCAAAGCAGCCATTCTCAACCTTTTTTCGGCTATGTTCCCCCCCTCCCAGGACTTTGCTCAAAGTTTATGGGCCCCCTTCCCTGTGATGCAGTCAAGTATTGGCTTCTTCCATACTTCAAGACAAGTCAAGTTTATTGTCATCTGATTGTACAAGTACAACCCGATGAAACAGCGTTTTCCGGTCCTCAGTGCAAAACACGCAGACACACGACCAAACATAAAACTCGTACAGACAAAAAATACACACGCAGGACACGTATTCATATCTACAGATAAATGTTGCTTCATGAATCTGAGATGGTTAGTGTGAGCAGTTCCTTTGGTTGTTCAGCATTCTCGCTGCCCATGGGAAGAAGCTGATCTCAGCCTGGTGGTGCTGGCTCTGATCCTCCTCTATCTCTTCCCTGATGGGAGCAGATGAAAGATGCTGTGTGTGGGGTGTAAGGGGTCCTCAATGATTTTGCGCGCCCTCTTCAAACAACGATCCTGGTAGATCACATTGATGTGGGGTGGGGGAGGGGGGGGGGAGGGAGACTCCAGTGATACTCTCTGCCGCTCTTATCATCCTGTGGACTGACCTCCAATCCCTTTCTCTGCAGCAACTGCACCCACACGGTGATGCAGATGGCCAGGACGCTCTCAACAGAGCTCCTGTAGAAGGATGACATACATGATGGTGGCTGGTGGTCTTGCCCCCTTCAGTCTTCTCAGGAAGTGCAGTCACTGTTGCCCCTTCCTGACAAGTGAGGAGATGTTGAGGGTCCAGATAGGTCACTCGTTAAGTGAACTCCAAGGAATTTGTTTCTTTCCTAACCCCGTACATAAAAAAAATTATGTTTTGTGAGATGAAAAGAAAACAGGGCTTTTACTGATAGCTGTGGCCCACAGACATTGAGAATGGTTGGTTTAAAGCAGTGTCCCTGGACTCTTGACACAGGAGAGCCCAACTGCCACCCTTGCCCCTTGACAGGTGACTCTTGCTAATGCTTCTTAAATCCTGCATCTTCCCAAGATGTGGATTGCAAAGTCATAGGCTCGTACCCTGCAGGCCTTCTGGCCCATTCTGTCCATGCTTGCCCTCTGAATCAGTGATCCATTTGATCTAGATCTCCTTTTCAAGTATTTATCCAAATTGTTTTTGGTCATTACCACGGGATCTGCATCCTTGAGGCCACAAAATATAGGAACACAAGTAGGCTATTCAGCCCATCAAGTCTGCCCACCACCATTCTATCATGAGCTGATTCCTTCTCCCACTCAGCCCCACTCCTCTGCCTACTCCCCATAACCTTTGACTATTCAGATACCTATCAATCTCCACCTTAAATAAACCCAATGACCTGACCTCCACAACCACCTGTGGAAGCAAATTCCACCGGCCTCTGACTGTTTCAAATAGGCGCCCTTCAATCCTGAAGTTGTGGCCTCTCGTTCCAGACTTCCCTATCATGAGGAGACAACTTTGCAAAGACCCTACTCTGTCTCGTATCACATCCCTGTCCTAATCCCACATTGCATTCACTTTCTTCACCACCGACTCAACATGGAGGCCAACCTTGGATTCCCATCACCCTTTCTCTCAGTCTCCAACTTATAAATCTTCCCTGATTGTTTCTTTTGTCAATATATTTTTGATCTCAGGAAACCCATAGGGCACTGAGGAGTGCGGTAGAACAGAGGGATCAGGGAATACAGACACATACTTCCCTGACAGAGGTGTCACAATTAGTTAGGGTCGTAAAGAGACCCTTTGGCATATTGGCCTTCATTGAACACAGGAGCTGGGATGTTATGGTGAAGTTGTATAAGACACTGGTGAGGCCACATTGGGAGGATTGTATGCAGTTTTGGTCACCTAACTACAGGAAGGATATCAATAAGAAAGAAAGAGTGGAGAGCAGATTGACAAGGATGTTGGCAGTACTTGAGGAGCTGAGTATTAGGGAAAGGTTAAACAGGTTAGGAGTTTATTCCCTGGAGCATCAGAGAATGAGGGGAGATTTGATGGAGGTGGACAAGATTATGAGGGATTTAGATCGAGTAAATGCAAGCTGGCTTTTCCTGCTGAGGTTGGGTGAACCACGAACTAGAGGACATGGGTCAAGAGTGAAAGGGGAACTGTTTAAGGGGAACTTCACTCAGAGGATGGTGAGTGCGGAATGAACTGCTGGCAGAGGTGGTGGATGGAGGGGGTTTGATTTTGACATCGAAGAGAAGATTACACAGGGAAGGGTATGGAGGGCTAAGGTCTGGGTCCAGGTCAATAGGACTAGATGGAAAAATAGTTTAGATGGCCGAAGGGCCTGTTTCTGAGCTGCAGTCCATCAAAACCAGTTGTTATTTTTAAAAGCTCCAAATGAAATCTTCCCTTAAACCTTCACTGCTCGAAGTCTTTGAATTCTAGCCTCACAGCCAGTAACATTCAACCCTGAACCCGATGCCAAAAGAGAAGCGGATTCCGGCAAATTTGGGTGTGTAGTCTTCAGCTCTGCCTCAGGAAAGGTTAAGGGAGCAGATAATATCGTTTCAGGATTGTTGACACTCCCTGCAGGTGAAGAAACGCACAACTTTGGACAAGCAAAGAAAGAAAAGCCTCTAAATATTTTCATTTGTGCCGAATGCATTTCAGTGAAGAGGTTGTTCACAGGGACGGCTGGGTTTGAGTTTCCCCTCCCCCTAATACTGGCTGCATCTAAAACTGGAGTTCCAACTGTGGCCCAGGTAAACACGCCAAATCTGCCCTGGTCCAAAAACCTCTTGCACAAGAAGGTATGAGGTGTGAGAGTCAAGATAAGGTGGTGGGAGGGATAACATTCTTGCCCTGTGGAGCAAAGCTCAACCATGCCCACAGCAATGCTTGAGCCCAGTGAAGCACGAAAGACGCTCAGATTGTAGTAAAGGCACAGAGTAAATGCTGGAGGAACTCAGCCGGTCTTGCAGCGTCCACTGGAGGTAAAGATACCGCATATATTCGACGTTTCAGGCCTGAGCTCTTCGTCAAGTTATGAGTTAACATGGTGGTCAATGAAACGCTGTTACAGCTCCAGCGATCGGGACCAGGATTCGAATCCCGCGCTGTCTGTAAGGAGTTTGTACGTTCTCCCTGTGTCTGTGTGGTTTTTCCCCGGGGGGGGGCTCTGGACTCCTCCCACTCTTCAAAACATACCAGGGGGTTAGAGGTCACATGGGTGTAATTGGGCAACACGGGCTCGAGGCCCGAAAAGGGCTGTTACTGTGCTGAATGTCTAAATTAAAATTTATAAAGCAGGCACCTGAAGGGGGGAGGAGTATAGACCAACAGATAATTGGACACAGATGGGTGGGAAGGTAAGAACTGATTGGGGGGGGGAGATCTGAGACCACCCGCAAAATGGAGGAACAACAACTCATCTCCTAACTGGACACCCTCCAACCAGATGGCATAACATAACTTCTCTGGTTTCCGTTAGCCCCTCTTCCCACCCCCCACCCCCATCTCCTTTCCTCTAGCTCCGTCTCTCCCTCTCTCTCTCCCCCCCTTTCCCTCTGTCTCCTTTCCCCCATTCACCACCCCCCAAATTAATTCTCACCTTCCCTCTCTCTTGTCCCATCCATATCCAATTTTCACCCTTTACCTGTCGTCCTGTTTTCCTCTCCCTTCCCTTCCCTTCTCCCCAGCCTTTTAATTCAGGTACCTGCCTGCTCTTTACTCACACCTTGAGGAAGGGCTCAGAGCGAAACATCGGTCATATACCTTTACCTCCTGTGGACACTGTGAGATTGGCTGGGTTCCTGCAGCATCTCTGAGTGTTTAAGGCATGTATCCAGGTTGTCTCCATACACGTTGATAGGTGACTATGGTATCAGGGTGGATATTAGCGTTGAAATTCTATGCAATACCAGCAGAATATAGGCAAATTGATTTCAATCCGGGTGGACACAAGGGCATCAATAATCAAAAAAAGATCACAGAACAGCCCCTGTACCCTCTCTCCACCACTCCTCAGCTTCTTCCACTCTCCCTCTTCCCGTAACACCCCCCCCCATCTCCCCCCCCATCTTCCCCTCCTCCCCCTTTCCCCCCACCCTTTTTTCTTCACTCATCTGCCTGCTTTTCCACATTCCCGACGCAGGGTCCAGGCCCAAAACGTTGGCTGCCTTTTACTTAGTCAGGCAAGAGAGTCAGCAGGCACCAGGGTCGAGCGCAGGGCCCCAACGGGCTGGAGAAACTCAGCCGGCAGCATCGACGCAGGGTCCAGGCCCAAAACGTTGGCTGCCTTTTACTTAGTCAGGCAAGAGAGTCAGCAGGCACCAGGGTCGAGCGCAGGGCCCCAATGGGCTGGAGAAACTCAGCCGGCAGCATCAACGCAGGGCCCAGGCCCAAAACGTTGGCTGCCTTTTACTTCCTGTGGGACCTGTTGAGCTTCTCCAGCACGTTTCTTGATTGCACTCAACCCCAGCGTCTGCAAACTTTCTTGTTTCGCTCTGAATGGTGAAAAGTGGAGGCCTTAAGAGGTTTAGAAGTCCACAAACTAATCAATATAAGAAAAGCAGCAATTGCTGGAAGAACCTCATCAGATCAGGCAGCATCGGCGGAAAGAGACACTGCTTCAGGTCAAAGATCTTTGGTCAGAACTGGGAGAGAAGAAAAAGAGAGTAGATTTTCAGTCATTGAGAAGGTGGAAAATGTTGGGAGAGTAGGTGATGACATGAATCGTAAAATAAAATGGCAGATGGCAGAGCTGCAGTGGACCCGGAAGAGTGGGGAGTGGAGACATAGCGCTGCTCTGAAGGCTTCAACTGATCCTAATGCCAATAGCCCCGTAGAGGTGTTGAACAGCCTGTTAGAGGAGCCGACAAGTGTCTTTAAACAAAAATCCTGCACCCACAGAGGTCTGTACCCAAGACGGCTGCGCCTGCGCTCGGCAGAGGCCACGCGGTGTGCAGACTTCGGGGGAGCAGCGGACCAGCATGGGGCACCAGGAAACGGGGAGGACACCCCATATTGAAAAGGAGAAGCATGGGAGATGAGCTGAGAGGGAAGGGGACTACGGCAACATCCCAGCGAGGGGCTCAGGGACCCACACAGGCTGTGGGCGACATGCATTTGGCAGACCCGAATGGGCAGCTGGAGACTGGCTCACGGGAACCAGGTATCGAAGCCAGGATTTGAGAGGGGGCTGAGGGAAAGAAGGGTTCCTGAAGGGGCCTCGGGCGCTGAAGGGCTTTCATATCGTGTGGGAGGTTCAGATCTGGAGCTCGTGCGGCCGATGGATCGAACAGGTGTCTGTATGGCTGCGAAGGCTGTGGGAATCGCTGGAGGCGAATCCACGGACACTCAGTGGCCCTGAAGGGACTTGCTTTGGCTTCTCTTTCTCTCGTGATTTAAGGGGCGCAGTGCGACACTAATAACAACTCTTTGTCTGCCTTACAGCAGGCAATTTCAAGTAACATTACATGTTGTTTAATTCTCTTGAAATAACTTAACGGGGACTGTAATGAGAACATAAACCTACAGGGCCCATATCACGGGGCTGGACGGAGGCACGTGGAACAAGGAAAGAAGAGAGCAAACAGAAAATACTGGGAAAATTCAGAAGATCAGGCAAACATCTGTGGAAAGAAGAACAATTAATGATTCAGATCAGGGAACTGATATGTTTAAAAAACAAAGAATTTACTGTCATGAACACGTCATGAAATTTGTTATTTTGCAGCAGCGTCACGGGGCAAACATTTCTATAAACCACCTTACAAAATAAATTAAAATAGTGCAAGGAAAAGTCAAATTGAGGCGGTGTCTGGGGTTCATTGTCCATTCAGGAATCTGATGGCGGAGGGGAGGAAGCTGTCCTTGTGCCGCTGGGTGCTTGTCTATGGGTTCCTGGACCATTTTCCCCCAATGGTAGCAGAGTGAAGAGGACATGGCCTGGGTGGTGGGGGTCCTAGAGGTCAGCGGCTGCTTACGCCTTGGGGAAAGTCGTGAACAGATTTACCAGTGTCACCTGAATTGCCTGAGTCAAATTATGAGAGGCTGCGGAGGAACATTCCCTCAGGTTTGGAGAGAAATCTGTGTATATACTGGCCAGTTGGTCAGCACCAGATTTTTAGTACTCGGCCGGGGACTCCGTCCGGATTAGATTCGATCTCCTGAAGGCAGCCTGTGCGTCATCCTCAGATACAGACAGTAAAGGAACATCGGGGATATGGTGGGGGGGGGGGGGGGGTGATGTGCAGTGATTCTTCCTTGTCCTGGTGGTCAAATTGGGTGTAGGAGGCATTAAGCTGAACTGGGAGTGAAGCTTTGATGTCTCCTATTGTGCCGGATTTGGTTTTGTAGCAGGTTGCCAAGCCCTGAGGGGCAGGTTTTTCACCCAGTGAGTGTGAAGTATCAGCTGCCAGAGAGAGTGGGAGAGGCAGAAGCTATTACAATATTCAAAGGGCAATTAGACGGGTTCTTGGACTGGGAAGGTTCAGGGGGAAATGAGCTAAACACAAGGAAACTTTCAAGTCGAGGTTATTGTCGTCCAATTGTACAAATGCAACCCGACGAAACAGCGTTCTCCGGTCCTCGGTGCAAAACACACAGACACACACCCAGACATAACACACGTACAAACAGGTCAAATATTTCACATATACAAACAAACAAATAAATAAATAAATACTGTTTCTTGAATATGAAGTTCTCGGGTGGTTAGTGTGAACGGTTCCCTTGGTCGTTCACCATTCTCACTGCCCGTGTGGGAAGAAGCTGATCCTCAGCCTGGTGGCGCTGGCTCTGATCCTCCTGGATCTCTTCCCCGACGGGAGCAGCTGAAAGATGCCGTGTGCAGGGTGGAAGGGGTCCTCGATAATTTTGTGCGCCCTCTTCAGACAACGATCCTGGTAGATCACGTCAATGAGGGGGAGGGAGACTTCAATGGTCTTCTCTGCCGCTCTGATGGTTCCATGGACTGACCTCCAATCCATTTCTCTGCAGGACTGTACCAGCTCAGGTAGACAGTGTTTGCTTGTTCATTGTTAAATATACTAAGGGGCAATCAGAAAGATTATTTCGGGTGCAGCCCAGCTATACTCCATACTCGGAGCAGAGTTCTGGGGACAGAGAGACATCCGTTGGTATGGGATAAAGGCATCAGTTTTACTGGCCAGAGGTTCACTCAGGACCCTTATAATCGTGGCAAAGAAATTGTCCTTGATCTCACACCCATGAATCTTCTTCCTGACAGGGGGAGGGGGGATGAAGAGAGTGTGACCGGGGTGGGACGAGTCTTTTAATGTGTTGGCTGCTTTCCCAAGGCAGCAGAAGTTATAGATGGAGCCATTGGAGGGGAGGTGGGGGGGCGGTTTGTGACAATGGAGGGAGGGGGTGTGTTATGGAGTTGATGGAGGGGAGGGGAGTGTGATGGAGTTGATGGAGGGGAGGGGGTGTGATGGAGTCGATGGAGGGGAAGGGGTGTGTAATGGAGTGATGGGGTGTGTGATGGAGGGGTGTGTGGTGGAGAGGTGTGTGTGTGTGTGTGTGTGTGTGTGTGTGTGTGTGTGTGTGATGGAAGGGAGGAGGTGTGTGGTGAAGGGGAGGAGGTATGTGATAGAGTGATGGAGTAACCCCCCCCTAGACTCCATCACACACCAGTTGAAGCTGGGGGGACAGGGAGCCGAGAATCCTGTTGGGGTCACGGAGCAAGATCATGGAGTTTTCATGGCCCTATTGTGTTGCAGGCTGAGTGAGAGGATTGGATAAGTTGATCTGAGGGCAGTACACAAATGTGCTGGAGAAATTCATCAGTCCACGCAACATCCTTGGGAAGTACAGGTTCTTTGGCCCAATTCCTTGGTTAGGAAATCATCGTACCCTAGACGAAGGAGGGCTCAGGCCCGAAACGTTGACGACCCTGTACTTCCCGTGGATGCTGCGTGGCCTGCTGAGTTTCTCCACGACATTGGTGTGGTGTGCTCAAACCTGACCTCTCTTGTTTAAACTCCATGCGGCTCAAAACACAGAGATGCTGGAAGAACTCAGCTGGTTTCGCCATCTGGAATGGGGATGGGGAATTGAAATGGGTGGCCACTGAGAGATTCAGGCTCTTGCGGCGGACTGAACCAAGGTACTCAGTGAAGCGATCTCCCGGTCTGCGTCCAGTCTCTCTGATGCGGGAGCACCGGATGCAGTCGATGACCCCCCTGCAGATTCAAGAGTAAGGACTGTTTGGGGGGGCTCGAATGGTGGTGGGGGGGTGTGCAAGTGGAACATCTCCTGTGGCCACAGGGGAAGGTGCACATCAGAGCATGTGCAGACGTTCTTGTTTAATGCCGTGGAGCTGAAGGTCCTGTGCTGTTAAACCCCATGACTAAACCAGGACAGCAGAGAGTGGGGGAAAAGCAAACAAAACCAGGAGGAGAGTTTGAATATTAGTTCCAGGAGTGGTTGGTAGGCGGCTGGAGACGAAAGAGAAATGTGAAACTCCTTCTTGCTAATGAGAAATGATGGTAGGTTAATCTTTAATTTCTAATCTGAGATTAATAGGCTTTTGTTAACTACACAATGATCCAAGAACAAGAAGAGAGAGGTGTAAATGGTGACTGCCTCAATGAATGAAGGCCCAGGCTGAATGGCCCTACTCAGGAAAGGGAAAACTGGCTTCTAGAAATTTCCCCCCCAAGTGTACATTTGTGGTGGATATGTAATTACACCACTAGGTCACCAGAATTTTGATGCACACAGTGGCGTCAGAATGTTAACAGTAAAAAAATGAATCAAAGGGAGATTCATGGCAGGCAGGAGGAATTAAGTTGCAGGGAAGTAAGGAGGAGGGGAATGGGAATTTTAATTTAGTATTAATTTAGACATACAGCGCGGTTGCAGGCGACTTGTGGTTGGAAGACACGCACGGGTGGTGGGCGGCTGGAGACCGGCTCACGGGAACCAGTTATCGGAGCCGGAATTCAAGAGGGCGCTGAGGGCAAGAAGGGCTTCCAAAGGTGGCTCAGGCACTGAAGGTTTCCTGATCATGTCGGAGGTTTGGATCTGGAGCTCAGGCAGCTGATGGATCGAACAGGAGGCTGTACGGCTGCGGGAATCACTGGAGGCGAATCCACAGACACTCAGCGACTCTTTGGCTTCTCTTTCTCCTATTGTTAGGGGTGCCAGGCAATGCTCGCGGAAACTGTCTGTTTGACCAAAGTTCAAGTTTATCGTGTATGTTACCGTTTTAAATGTATTATTATGTGTCAATAAAAGGAACTCTGAACCTTAGGAACAGGCCACAAGCCAATGTCGCCCCAATACAACCCAAATTAACCTACCAACCCTGATTAGCTTTGGAACATGGGCACTCGGAGGAAACCCACGCAAGTCACGGGGAGAACATACAAACTCCTTACAGACAGCGATGGATTCAAACCTTGGTCGCTGGTGCTGCAACAGTGACATGGTAACCATGTCTGTTGAGACTCAAACTTCACATGGAGTGTACTGTAACTGAGGTCGGGTTTGAACCTGGGTCCCTGTGGCTGTGAAGCAGCAGGACACTTCCTGATGACGAGGTGATGGGAGCTTATTGTCATGTAGATAATGACAATGTACAGATGGGTTTAATGAAGGAGTTGCCAGCAGATAGTGAGGGAGGCACGGATGAGTCTCAGACATGGGGGTCTGACGCAGGATCAGGTTAGTGAGGGGGAGAGGGGGGTGGGAAGAGAGAGGAACAGAGAGTGAGGTGGGAGAGAGAGATGTGGAGAGAGAGGGGAGAGAGAAGGGGGTAAAGAGGAGGAGAGGGGGAGAGATGGGGAGAGGGGAGAGAGAGAGAGAGAGATGGGGAGAGGGGGGCAGAGGGGGAGAGAGGGGACAGAGGGAGAAAGAAGGGGAGAGAGAGGGGAGAGAGAAGTGGTAGAGGGGGAGAGAGAGAGGAGGGAGGGGGCAGGGGGAAAGAGAGAGAGAGAGAGAGAGAGAGAGAGAGAGGGGGAGAGAGCGTGGAGTGCATTTGGAAGAGGGTCTCAGACCCACTGGTGGGGATAGTATGGGGTCATCTCTGAGGTGTGTTGAGGTGATAAGGGGCCACTAGCCCTCCCTCACCTGTGTCCCTTTAACGGTCATCACTTAAACGGTTGTTAAAGTTGGCTGTTTACGCAGCTAGAAATCTGAGCTCCATGGATTTCCCGACCTGCAAGTCTGCTCTCTCCACCCCCAGGGATTGCTCTGTTTATTTTCTAACTACATCTCTCTGCAGAGTGCGCAACGCTTTGCTGCAGAGAGTCCCCTCTGCTTGAGTGTAGGGCAACAGGACAGACAGGGTGGGGAGGGTAAATTGAATGGTCCTCTCACCTGGACATGAGGAGGGGTGTGGGCACCAGCAGCTGAGTCAGGAGATGTCCCTTTGACTCTCTCCCCCGAGGTATTTCCAGAGCCAGGTCCAAACCTGCGACCTGGTGTGGTGTGGAAGCAGTCAGACGTGGACACAGCCAACAGGCAGGTCTGAATTGAAGTCTGTGTCTGCCTTATGCTAGCATTCCTCGTCGAAGAAAGCTGCACTGTTTACCCGTGGGCTACCCGACCCAACCCAGACGGCTTTCGCGAAGCCAAGATCGGGGAAGAAAAGAAAGGCCACGTGGATCTGATGTCGGAACGACCTCCCTCAATCCGTGGGTTCCCTGCCTTCAGAGGTGAACATGTTGCCAACCCTGTGTTGGGCTGGATTTCACGATAAGTATTATGTTGGGTTGGGGGTGGGTGGTGGGGGAGGAGGTGGTGAGGGGATTACTCTTGTAAGTTTTAAGAACCCCCACCACAGGCTGGAATTCCTTCTTTTGAGCTTCTTAGTCGCACAGCGAGGAAACAGGCCCTTCGACCCATGCTGGCCCATGTTGACCAAAATGTTCCACCCACATTAGCCCCATCTGCCTGCCATTTGGACCATAACCTTCTCAATCCATCTTATCCCTGTATCCGCCCAATTCTTTCTTAAACATTGCACTACTACCTGCCCCAACCACCTTCACTGGCAGCCTGTTCCACACACTCAAGGCCCCCTGTGTAAAAAGGTTGCCCCTCAGGTTCCTGTTAAATTCCCCCTCCCCCCCCCCACCCCTCCCCACCCATACCTGTTTCCTCTGGTAACTGATTTCCTCTGCTCTGGGCAAAAGACTCTCTGCGTTCACCCTATCTGTTCCTCTCACGATTTTGTCCACCTCTGTGAGGTCACCCCTCATCCTCTTGCACTCCAAGGAATAAACCCCATCCTGCTCCACCTCTCCCTGTAGCTCAGGCCCTCCCCCGCCCGAAACCTGGCAACATCTTTGCAAATCTTCCCTGTCTAAGGTAAAAAGGGCAAACGCTGCTCTATTTAATTCCTTAATCTCTACATTTCCCAGAATCGACTGCATCTGGTGCTCCCGCTGTGGTCTCCTTCATGTCGGAGAGACTGGGCGCAGACCGGGAGATCACTTTGCTGAGCACCTTGACTCTGTCAGCTGCAATAGCCTGGATCTCTCAGTGGCCGCCCATTTCAATTCCCCACCCAATTCCCTTGCCGACATGTCTGTCCATGGTCTCGTGCCCTGCCAGACTGAGACCACCTACAAATTGGAGGAACAACACCTCATCTTCCATCTGGGCCCCCTCCAACCGGACGCCATCAGCATCGACTTCTCCAGTTACTGTTAAACCCCCTCCCCATCTTCTTCCCCTGGTCGTCTTTCCCCAGATCTGTCTGTCTGTTTCTCTCTCTCTCTCTCTCTCTCTCTCTCTCTCTCTCCCTATCTCACTCGCTTCCATTTACCCTCTGTCTTCTTTTACAGAGCCAAAATCAATTCTCATCTCTCCCCTTATCATATCCAATTAACACCAGTTGCCTGTGGTTTGGATCCTCCCCTTCCCAGTCTTTAATTCAGGTGGCTGTCTCCTGTTTGCCCACACCTTGAAGAAGGGCTCAGGCCCAAAACGTTGGGAATATATCTTTACCTCCTGTGGACGCTGCAAGACTGGCTGAGTTCCTCCAGCATTTTTACTACATCTCAACGTCTGCAGACTTTCGTCTTTCACCTTTCTCCTCAAAATAATTGTAGTAGGGCACCTGTAATAACGTAGAGTTAGAGTTTAGTTCATTGTCACATGAGATACAATGAGAGGAGTGTGGTGAAACCACTTGTGTATCTAAATACCTTGACCTTATATGTTTGACCCTGCTCTCACTGGCCGGCTCGTGACTTCTCCCCTTTATCCCCCATAAAGGCTGTCATGCCACAACCCTGTCCCCAGATCGAGTCCGGGTCAGTGTGAGCCAGCATCACAAGGGATGCTGCCCATCTCCAGCTAATAAAAGCCTTCAGTTCCTGTGCTCCAGTCTTTGGGTTAATTGATTGTGCATCCAGGAGTAAAAGAGGAAGGTCTGCAGACACTGTGATTGAAGTAAAAAACACAATGCTGGAGAAACTCGGCAGGCCAAACAGCATCCTTTACACGGCATACTTTGGTGCCTTGATGAAGACCCAAAATATGGGTTACTTCTCTTTATCTTTACTATATAAAGACTTCACTCCAGAGGGTTGTTAACTCGTGACATCACAGGCCCCAGACTTCACTCTGTTGAGGACATCTACATGAGGCGATGTCTTAAATAAGCAGCCTTTATTGTCAAGGACCACCACCCAGGCCCTGCCCTCTTCACTCTGCTACCATCAGGGAAAAGGTACAGGAGCCTGAAGACGAGCATCCAGCGGCACAAGGATGGCTTCTTTCCCTCCGCCATCAGATTCCTGAATGATCAATGAACCAAAGACACAGCCTCACTTTCCGTGTGCTATTAGTTTTATTTATTTATAGTAATGTTGTAAGATGGCTATAATAAGAATGTTTGCCCTGTGACGCTGCCACAAAACACTGAATTTCATGACTTGTTCCTGACAATAAATTCTCATTCTGATTCTGATAAAGTACGCTGCGTGACCTGCTGAGTTTCTCCAGCATTGTTTATGTTCATACCTTGATGAAGGGCTCAGGCCTGAAACGTCGGTTCTGTATCTTTATCTTTACTGTATAAAGGACACTGTTTGACCTGTTGAATTTCTCTAACATTGTGTTTTTATTTTAGATACAGTGAAAGTCTTAATTTCACCCGCAATTCAGTGACTGAAAAAGAAAATGTCCCCACTCTCCCGCAACATTTTGGATTTTAAAGTTCACAGAAAACCAAAGCAAAGTGACAACGTGGATTGTGACCTTGGGCAAAGCGGGATTCCAGCTGTTTCACACAGAAGGCAAGCCAGATCCAGTCACTGTAGCTTCCTGCTGCTGCAGGATTAAAAGTGCTGAAGCGGAAAGAGTAGGTTCTTAGGGATCAATATCTCCATTGACCTGACCTGGGACAAGATCAATCGACAAGACAATCAAGAAACCACACCAACCCTTCTACTTTTCAAGAAGACGAAGGAGGTTTGATATGTACATTCTTTTGCAATCCAACAGGAGATGGTCTTGCATTCATATATCTCCTGGCACCACCTCAGGACATCAAAAAGTTCTTCCTAACCAATGGAGTGCTTCTGACATGTGCTAACTGCAGTAGTGAAGGGATTTGGGGAATTCCAACTAGAACCAATTTGTACAAATTAATGACATCACATACAACCCTGAGATTCTTTCTCCTGCAGGCCAGGCAGAATTTCAACTTGTTGGTAGTGCAAGAAACTGTCCTCAAGCAAAGAGAGAAATGTAAACAAGAAGGAAGTGCAGACAAACCATGTGATACAGAAAACAAATACTCAGTAATCAATAATGTGCAAAGTAAACGAGGCCCTGACAGAGTTGGTGGTTGAGGAGTCTGATGGTGGAGGGGGAGCAGCTGTTCCTGAACCTGCTGATGCAAGTCTTGTGGCCCCGAGACCTCTGTCCTGATGGCAGCAGCAGGAACAGAGCGTATGCGGGGCGGTGAGGATCCTTGATGATTGCGTTCCCTGTAGATTTTCTCGATGGTGGGGAGAAAATGGACAGTGAGAATGCTGAACAACCAAAGAAACTGCTCGCTCTAACCATCTGAGACTCTCATATTCACAAAACAATATTTATTTATTTATGTGTATAGCCTTAATATTTGTCCTGCATGTGTATTGTTTGCCTGTGTGTGTGTGTTACATCTGGTTGTGTGTCTGTGTGTTTTGCACTGAGGACCGGAGAACACTGTTTCATTGGGTTGTACTTGTACAATCAGGTGACAGTAAACCTGACTTGACTTGAGTTTTGCCAGTGATGTCCTGGGCTTGAACTAATATTAACTGGGCGCAGGATGGCAGTGGATTGTTCTAGGACAGGGAGGATCTCTCAGCACATCCACTGTCCACTACCGTGGCTACTCTACCCTCCCCGGAGTCACCAAGGAACAAGACTTGATACGACACCATCTACTGGATCACTGCAGACCTCCAGGGTTTGAATGACCTCTATATATAAAAAAAACCCCTCGGCAACATTCCAACCACCCGTGACCACCTTTACCATCCCAGTGCCAATTTGACCCACGGTTGACTCTTCCTGTCTATCCACCAAGACGGCTAATCACTAAGTGGTCTAGGAAAGAGCAACGGGGAGGGAAGGAAGTGGAAAGAATTTCTAATTAAGTGGGTCAAAGTGAAATGCCACTGGCGTGCTTTGCAACCTCAGAGTGCGAAAAGCCTTAAGGTAAACAGGCATCACAGGGAAGAGTCGGGGATAACGTGCATATGCTTTCCCACAATCATTCCTTTCACTCATTCATGACTTCTGTTTATTTAACCAGAGAGGTCTGTTATCCTGGAGTCTGACCACCTTCAAGTTGCAGGTTTAAAAATAACCCCGTTTGATTTGAACTGAGAAAACTGCAATTATACACCTCTCGCATCTCCACAGAATCGATCCTCCCTCTTCCTGCGTCCTTTCCGAGATAGTGAGCATCTGCCAAGCAACTGGGAGGGTGGATGGAATCCTGCTCCATTCTCGAAGAATAAGTGATCCCTCTTTACAAACTCCTGCTAAAACGTTTGTGGCAGCTGAAAGTTAGCATCTGTCAAGACTGCGCCAGGCAGAACACAGAAGGGTATGGAAAAACTGAGTCATCCATTCAGACTTCCAAACCAACTCCATTTCTCAGCCTCTCCTCAACTCCCCTTGTTCCTCTCAAAATCGATCTTCTTAAATATATCCAGCATCTTGGCTTCACACCATTCTGCCTGAAGAAATATCTCCTAGGTGCCCTAGACCATATCCTTGCCCCTCCAGCCCAGGGAAAGTTCCACCCCACATTGAGTCACACAGCATGGAACAGGCTCTTCGGCCCAACTCATCCTTGCTGACCAAGTTGGCATTGTGGGCCTGACCCATTCACCTGCATTTGTTCTGTGCCCTTCCAAGACCTCCCTCTCCATATACCTACCCCAATGCCTTCAGAATGTTGCAAGGCACCGCCGTCAAGCATCCCGCAGGGAACCAGATTCAGTGGTGTTGATTGGGCAATCCGTGGTGCCAATCAAACAGACTCCTCCCAATTTGGAGGGTCAGGTCCAACTTCGCTGAAAGATTTTTAGTAAACATCCAAATGGTCTCCTGGAAAAGAAAGAACAATTGTTATTCTTCAAACTCCTCCCTCTACCACTGGATATCCCAAAGCACCTTACCGCCAATAAGGTTGAGGAGCAGTGACTTGTTGTAATATAGTAGCCAGATTCCAAGTCAAGTTTATTGTCATCCGATTGTATAAGTACAACCCAACGAGTGTTCTCCGGTCCTCGGTGAAAAACACGCAGACACACACCCAGACATAACACACGTACAGACAAATGATACATGCTCAGGACAGGCATTTCATCAATACAAGTAAATATTGGTGACATAGTTAGCACAACACCTTTATAGCGCCAGCGATTGGGACTCAGGTTCGAATCCCATGCTGTCTGTAAGGAGTTTGTATGTTCTCCCCGTATCTGTGTGGGTTTTCCCTGGGGGCTATGGTTTCCCACCGTTTGAAGCATACCGGGAGTTGTTGGTCAATTGGGTATAATTGGGCGGCATGGACTCATGGGGCAAAATGGCCTGATACCGTGCTGTATGTCTAAATTTTTTTTTTAATGCAAATTTGTTTTGAGAATATGAGAGTCTCAGCTGGTTAGCATGAGCAGTTCCTTTGGTCATTCAGTGTTCCCATGGGAAGATATCCAGATATCAGATTCCAAGAAAGAGCAAATTGATCAGGTAATCCGATTTAGTGCTGTTCATGTTGATCGGGGCACTGGAGGTAAGGTTCTGCCTTTCCTCGATTAGAACCATGGGTTGGATGCTTCCTTCCACTGCCCAATAAAACACACCAGGATAGGTACAGCACAGAGCTCCCTCGAACAGCCCCAAGGCAGGTCCAGCACAGTTTAAACACACTCCTTAAAATGTCACTCTCCTTGAGGACCACTCAAACCTTAGCAGGTCAGTGCACTTTATGGAGCAAAGATAAAGATACTGAACCAATGTTTTGGTCTTGAGCCCTTCATCAAGGTACGAGCAAAATGTAGGCAGGTGCACAAATATTTTTCCGGCCATTTTAAACTGTGCTGCCCAATTGAATCTGGTACGTTTTGGGAGGAAACCAGAGCCCCCAGAGGAAACACCCGCAGACACGGGGAGAACGTACAAACTCCTTACAGACAGCGGGGGATTCGATCCCAGGTCACTGGCGCTGAGAGTTGAGCTAACCTCTACACTAATTGTGTCGCCCTTTTGTCAATCCTTGGAGTTCTCCAGCTGAGAGAACTGGGGAAGATCCATCACTAAATACAATCACAGGGAATCATGGGATATGGGGAGGAAGGTGCTCCTGAGGTGTGTTGGGTCCAGGAAAGATCCTCCGAGATAGTGACTCCCAAGAACTGAAATTTGCTCACCCTCTCCACCTCCGATCCTCCAATGATCACTGGATCGTACACATCTGGTTTTTACCTTCCTGAAGTCAACAATCAGCTCCTTAGGTTTGGTGATATTGAGTATGAGGTTGCTGTTGGTGCCCCATTCGGCCAAGTTTTCAATCTCCCTCCTGTACGCTGACTCGTCACCCCTTTTTAATACCACCCACCACCATGGTAACGTCGGTGAAATTGTAGAGGGTGCTGTTGTCATACCGAGCCACACAGTCACAGGTTTACATTGAGTGGAGCAGGGGCTAATACACAGTATCTTTACCTTTGCTACATTAAAGACATTGTTTGACCCGCTGAGTTTCTCCAGCATCGTGTTTTTACTTCAACCACGGTGTCTGCAGACTTTTGTGTTTTACTCCTATCAACCCACAATGGAAAATGAATGAACCAGCTGGAATTCTACAAGTGTGGTCAATTTTTATCCAGAGTTTCTGAAAGAACCAAAGACAAGTTGGGGTGAGATTATGCGAAACACAAAAGTCTGCAAATGCTGTGATTGAGGCAAAAAAACAGTAAATGCTGGAGGATCTCAGCCAGTCTCTCAGGGTCCACTGGAGGTGAAGATATATTGCCGACGTTTCAGGCCTCAGCCTGTCCTTGAGGTGTGAGAACTCCCCCAGACTCAACCTGTCGGCCTGTGCTCCTGCCCCTTCCCTTTCTTCCCTTCTCCCCCAGCCTTTTAATTTTGGTGTCTGCTGTCTGCTTGAACCTTGACGAAGGGCTCAGGCTCGAAACGTCAGTCATATATCTTTACCTCCTGTGGACGCTGCGAGACCGGCTGGATTCCTCCAGCATTTCTGTGTTTTTTCTAATAAAGTCAAGTTTATTTAACATCTGATTGTACCACTACAGCCCGACCAGTTCTCCAGTCCTCAGTGCAAAACAGTGCAAACACCTTTCCCCCAGCTCTCTGCCTCTCTTTCTCACTCACTCTCCCTCTATCTCCTTTCACAGAGTCAAAATCAATTCTCACCTTTCCTCATCACATCCAATTAACACCTTTTGCTGTTGGTCCGGACTCTTCCCCCTCCCATTCTTCCCAGAATTTATTTAGACACCTGCCAGCCTTTTGCTTAGACCTTGAGGAAGGGCTCAGGCCCGAAACATCGATAATATATCTTTATCTCCTATGGACACTGTGAGACCATATGCGAGTTCATCCAGCAGTTCTGCGTATTTAATTGTACTTTATCTATGGGCCTTTACGGCAGGTAGAAGTTGAAATATTTTGTGTATTATTGTACTTGACAATAAAGCATTCTTAAGAATCCAGAATAGGTGGGAGGGAAGGTATACGTTGTTCCTGAAACTATGCAAGCTCCAGTTTTGATGCGAGCCTGTGCTCTGCGAGCAGTGCTAGGGTACAGGGCCCTGTTTGCCAAGTTTCACTGACAGTTCATCCATCTCTAAACATGAGCCACATCACCAAAACAATGGTAATTTCAAAATCACCCCACCCAAACCCCTGACATCACACCTCGCATGGTGTCAAATGATAAAGTCACCAGCTCAACCCCAGTCAAATCTCTCTCGTACCTTTGGCTTTGCAAAATCCTCACCAGAGCAGCAGCAATCATCAAGGCAAATTTCTACCGATGCATGGTGGAAAGTGTGCTGACTGGCTGCATCGTGGTCTGGTATGGAGGACACCAATACCCCTGAGCGTAAAGCCCTCCAAAATGTAGTGGACACAGCCCAGGTCATCACAGGCAAATCCCTCCCCACCATCGAGACCATCTACGAGGAACGCTGCCATCGGAGAGCAGCGGCAAACATCGAGGATCCGCACCACCCAGCACATGCTCTGTTCTCATTGCTGCCATCAGGAAAGAGGTATTGGGACCACAAGACTTCCACCACCAGGTTCAGGAACAGCTGCTCCCCCTCCACCATCAGACTCCTCAACGACAAACTCAATCAGGGACTCATTTAAGGACTCTCACTTTTGCGCTTTATTGATTTTTTTCCCTCTCTGTATTGCAGAGTCAGTTTGTTTACAGTTCTTTATCTGTTTACATGTGTACATTGTGTACAGTTTTATTTTGCACTGCCAATAAGTGGTAATTCTGCCTGGCCCGCAGGAAAAGAATTTCAGGGTTGTATGTGATGTCACATATGTCCTCTGACAATAAATCTGACATCTGAGATGCTGGGTTCCTGCCGGAGACAGCATATGTACTGTTTGTCTGAATGTGTGTCACGTCTGGTTGTGTGTTTTGCTCCGAGGACCAGAGAATGGTTTCGTCAGGTTGTACTTGTGCAATCGGATAACAATAAACTTCACTTGTCTTGACAAAGGGATCAGGCCCTAAACATTAATACCCTTTTACTTCTGGTGGACTCTGCGTGACCTGCTGAGTTTCTCCAGCATGTTTGTGCATTAAACTTGACTTTATTGCATCTGCAGACTTTATTGTTTAGTTCATTAATCAGAAATGACACGTGTTCTTGTTCCAAGGACAATCCTGCTCTGGAACTCCCTCAAGGCAGATCAAGACAGGTCAAGTGAAGTCAAATCAAGTTTACCGTTAACTGATTGTACAGGTACAACTTGACGAAACAGTGTTCTCCGGTCCTCGGTGTAAAACATGCAGACACACACCCAGACATAACACACATACAGACACACAATACAGGTATTTCATCTATACATAAAATAAATATTGTTTAGTGAATATGAGAGTCTCGGATAGTTAGTGTGAGCCATTCGTTCGATCGTTCAGCATTCTCACTGTTCCTCAGCCTGATGGAGCTGGCTCTGATCCTCCTGTATCTCTTCCCCGATGGGAGCAGCTGAAAGATGATTTAGCGCGCCCTCTTCAGAGAGCGATCCCGGTAGATCACGTCAATGCTAAGGTGAGGGAGACTTTGTGCCAGCCTACAGTTTAACAGGCTGCTCCTTCACTGGTGCCTTGGGATGAACTGGCTATGGCCGTTTCTCACTCCTGCGCTTGGAATAAATGCTGGGAACACCCAACAGACCATAAATTCCTTAAAAAAAAACTAAACCCCCGTTACCCTCTCCCATCCATGTGCCTGTCTCTTAAATGCCCCTAATGTTCCAGCCTCCACCACCATCCCTGGCAAGGCATTCCAGACCCCCACAACTCTGTGTAAAAAAAACTTACCCCTGACGTCTCCCCTAAACCTCCCTCCCTTCGCTTTGTACACACATCCTCTGGTGTTTGCTATTCCTGCCCTGGGAAAAAGGCGCTGGCCGTCCACCCTATCTCTGCCTCTCATAATCTTGTAGACCACGATTGAATCGCCTCTCATCCTTCTTCGCTCCAAAGAGAAAAGTCCCAGCTCTGCTAACCTTGCCTCATAAGACTTATTTTCAAAACCTAGACAACATCCTGGTAATGATCCGTCTGCAGGGTGGGAAGAGGCAGAAGGATATGTGGCTGACTGTACCTGCGTTCTCCTGAGGTGTGTTACTCTCTCGTGCAGCCGTACCTCTCTGAATGGACACACTGTGCAGCCTGCAGAGCCCACAACTTCCAGTTTTATTTTTGCCTTCTGAATGTGTATCATTGTGAGTCCCTCCTTGGGAGAACTGGAGGTTTCAGGGAGATTTCAGTAACTAACTCAAGTCAAGTCAAGTTTATTATCAACCAATTGCACGAGTACAACCCGACTAAACAGCATTCTCCGGTTCTCGATGCAAAACACGCAGACACTCATCCAGACATAACACACATACAGACAAACAATACATAGCAGGACAAGTATTTCATATAAATATATAAATATTGTTCCATGAATATGAGACTCTCCTGTTAGTGTGAGCAGTTCCTTTGGTCGTTCACCGTTCTCCCTGCCCGTGGGAAGAAGCTGTTCCTCAGCCTGGTGGGACTGGCTCTGATCCTCCTGGATCTCTTCCCCGACGGGAGCAGCTGAAGATGCCGTGTGCGGGGTGAAGGGGTCCTCAATGATTTTGCACACCCTCTTCAGACAAAATCCCAGTAGATCACATTGATGGGGGAAAGGGAGACTCCAGTGATCCTCTCTGTCGCTCTTAAGGTCCTGTGGATTGACCTCTGATCCATTTCCCTGCAGCACTGTGATCCAGCCGGCCAGGATGCTCTCGACAGAGCTCCTGTAGAAGGTTGACATGATGGTTGCGGTGGCCTTGCCCCCTTCAGTCTTCTCAGGAAGTGCTGTTGCGCCTTCCTGACAAGTGAGGAGTTGTTGAGGGTCCACGATAGGTCACATGTTAAGTGAACTCCAAGGAACCTGGTCCTCTCCACTCTCTCCACCACAGAGTTGTTGATGTGATGTGGAGGGTTATCATTCCTGGTCCTCCTGACGTCCACGATCATCTCCTGGAGTCAGACCATTCACCCCAACTCATTCGTGCTGACCCTGTGGCCTGAAGTGGGGCGAAGGTGGTGACTGAGGAGCAGCACGGTTAGCGTGAGGCCGTTACACAGCACCAGCAACTCCAGCTCGAATCTCTTCCACTATGCTGTGTCCTTAAATTAAGAATAAACAAGAGGGAGTAGTTCATCCCATGCTGAGGTTGTTGGATATATTGAACGGATACATGGACAGGACGGGTTTAGAGGGATATGGGCCAAACACAGGCAGGTGGACCAGAGTGGATGGGACATTTTGGTCGGCATGGGCAAGTTGAGCCAAGGAGCCCGCTTCCAAACTCCACGACTCTATGCCAGGCATAGGCCTGGCAGAGAGGCCCTTCCTCCCTTGTGACTGCCCTGCCTTTGAACGAGATAGGAATTTAAGTTTCCTCCCTGATCCCCATCCACCCTGTTGTCCCAATCTGCAGCAGCGGAGTCCAGTAGCAGCTGGTTTCAAGGGTGTAAAATACCTCTACTGTTTTACCCCCAAGCACAGAAGCAGACTGCTAATCCAGTAGCCGTGATGGCGGTTCACAAACATTCCTTTATAGCTGTGCCATCGAGAATCATCTGCTTCAATAAGTTCCCTTTTCTCCAGGTCTGCAAGCTCCAAGAATAGCAATGCGTTTACATCAGCGTGAAAGGGGACCACACAGGTACAAACCAGCTCCCTAAGCCAGCATTCCCAGAGTGGACGAACGCGGTCTCCCTTCTAAACAGCGTTCTCCGGGGCCAAATCCCCCCTCCACCCCCATCAGCTACGAGAGAAAGGAGGAAGCCTGGCTTGTGTTTCTACAGCAGATCCCTCTCTTATCTGAAAAGTTCTTGTCTGCCTCCTTTTCCGAAAAATGGCGGCGCTGCCTGCTGATGCAGACACACGGAGAGTGGGGGGAAACCCCTGCGGGGTCCACCCACCCAGTCCGACTGCTGGCAGCTCTGTACAGGGTCTAAATGGCCTGTTAAAGGAGCCGCGGGCGGCTTATCTAAAACCCCTGCAACCACGGGGTCTGCACCCAAGATAGCAGCGTCCATGCTCGGCTGCATCCACCGAGGGGTTGCAGACTCAGGGGAAGTGGAGGATTGGTGCATGGCACCAGAAAACCAGCCACCCCTCTTTCGAGAGGGAGTAACAGAGGGAGACAGTGACCATACCGGCAAATCAGTGAGGGGTTCTGCGGCTGAAGGAACCAGCAGGCGGCGGGCTGTGGGCAACTCAAGGCAAGGAACCCATGCAAAATTCCCTATTTAACTCCCATTTGCCTACGTTATGCCCTGATCTTTCTGCACCTTTCCTACCCATGTGCCCGTCCAAAAGCCTTCTGTACCTGCCTCTACCATTTCATTTTGCATCTCATTTCATGCACCCATTCCCCTTTGTGTAAGGACGTTGCCCCAGATCCCATGTAACTATTTTCTCTCTCAACTTAAATCTACCCCCTCTAGTTTTAGCTCCCCTAACCTGGGAGAAAGACTGTAACCCTCCACCTTGTTTAAAGTCTTAATTGGGACTGGGGTTCGAATCCCACGCTGTCTGTAAGGAGTTTGTATGTTATCCCCGTGTCTGCATCCCTAGGAGCTCCGGTTTCCTCCCACTGCTGGAAAAGTACGTGGGGGGGGGGGGTTAAGTTAATGGGGTGTAAAATGGGTGACATGGACTCGATTTATTTCAAGACATCACAATTCTCTTCCCTGAATTCACTTGTTTCCATGACCTTCTCCATGGTAAATACAGACAAGAACTATTCACTTTAAACCTCACCCATCTGCTGTGGCTCCACTCGCAGACAACCACATTGATTTCTCAGGGGATTTGTTCTCTCTGTTACCCTTTTGCTCCTATTAGAATCTCTTAGGATTTTCCTTTGCTTTATTTGCTTTATGTTCTCAAAAGCAGACAAGAATTGTTGGTGGAACATGGCAGGTCAGACAGCATCCATGGGTAGAGATGAACACGCAGGTGGCGGGCTGTTGGTGACTCGAGGCGAGGAACCCACACAGCCTGTGGGCCTGCTGCCAATTGTGGTCAAGGGATTCACACCGAGCTGCAGACTGCTGGGGACCAGCTTGAGGCTGGCTGAAGAGGGCACCAGGTATCGGACCTGAGGGTCCCGAGGGTGCCAGAGGCTTCCTGACCATGTCGGAGGTTTGGGCCTGGAGCTCGGGTGGCCGATGGATTGAACAGGGTCTGTGCGGCTGCAGAGGTCACGGGAATCGCTGGAGGTGAATCCACGGACACTCAATGACTCTGAGGGGACTCTCTTTTGCTTCTCTTTCTCTGACTGTATGAGGCGCTGGGCAATTTCTGCCTGTGGTGAATCTTTGTCCACTTTATGGTAAACTAATGCAGATTTTGTGTAATATTACACCTGTTTTGATACATGACAATAAATAAATCTTGAAACGGTCAGTCAACACTTGGGGTTTGAATCCTTCATCCAGAGCCCCTTTTGCCCTCCTAATTTCCCTTTTTAGGTTTCCTCCTACATCCCTTATACTCTTCAATAGATTCACTTCATCCCAGCTGCCTATAACTGGCATGTGCCTCCTTCTGTATCCTGCCCAAAACCTCAACAACCCTGGTCTACTAGAGGCCTACTAATCCTGACAGCCTTGTCCTTGCTCTGACAGGAACACATTGACCGTGAACTCTCCTTTATCTCAAGCTTGAAAGCCTCCCACCTGGCAGATGTCCTGCTCACAGCCATTGCCAACCAACACAGAAGTACCCTTTGCCCTCTCCCTTGTCGTTTGAGTAAACTTTCCTGGACACAGTTGACAAATTACATCCCGTCCAAGCCTTTAGCACCATGGCCGCACCAGCAGTGGCAAAGCTGAGGGGGGTGGTTTGCAGGGGGAGCAAAGCCTTTCCCCCCCCCCCACCACCGGACTGACGTCGTCGACACCACCTCCACCCCCTCCCCCCCCCACTTCTCTGGTCCGGCACTGACACACCACCCTGCCTCCAGCTCCAGTCCAATGCTGCCGCCACCTCCTCCATCCCCCGCTCTGGTCTGACGCCGCCATTCAACCACTGACTCGCCATCTGGTACGTGTCATGGTGGCTTTTTTATGCACTCGATCCCCGAGCACCAGTCAACGCTTCAGAAGTTAAGGTCACCTCCTCATATTCTTGCAGCTCCCCATTATCTCCCTGCATATTTGCTCTTCTGCTGGCCGTTGGGAGGCCCGTTAAAGAGGTCACCACCTTCTAATACAGTAAAACCCCTGGTATCCAGAACTCAAGCATCCTGAAGCCTCAAGCAACCTGCAGAAAAATGGAGGAAAATAATATTAACATAATTAAGAATAAAATGTTAGGTAAAAAATACATAAGTTTAAAATTGTGAAAGTAAATGCTCTCTGAAGTAATACATAAACCTTTGGTGAAGATGGGAGCAAATATCCAGCCAGCAGAGTGCCTTAGTTGTGTTTTGCTCATAACAGCTGTTTGAATAAAGATTTAAAATTTAATTTAGACATACTGCATGGTAACAGGCCATTTCAGCCCACATGCCGCCCAATTTAGTGGGAGGAAACTGGAGCCTCCAGGGAAAACCCACACAGACACGGGGAGAAGGTCAAAACTCCTTATAGCCAGCGCAGGATTTGAACCCTGGCCTCGATCGCCGGTGCTGTAGTGGCCTTGTGTTAACTGCTATGCCAACCTTGCCATGTGAAACAGCAATGGCAGTGCCCAGGATGAAGAGCTGGTTGATGTCGTTCACCGTTGGGGTGACTCTCTGAAAGTGTCTCCTTATCCCTGCTCAGTAAGAGTCACCCGGGTCAGAGGCTTTATCTGTAAACTTGGCAGGGGTATGGGGGGGGAGGGGTTAATAATCTGTAATGTTATTGTTTGTCTTTCGGGCAGCTCTGTGGAAGGGGAGGAATCTGCAGATGCAACAATGGTTAAATGCTTTCACAGAATGTGACTGAAAATAAAGTAAAATGTTTTGGTTTATATAATCATGAAAATGAAGTTTGTTCTGTATAAGTACAGTCTAGTATTTTTGTATTTAAACGGTTTATTCTTAATGCAGGTGTATTGTAAGAGTAAGTCTCAAGCAAATGGAAAATGCACTTATCTGGCATCTACCAATCCCCATAGATGCCAGATACCAGGAGTTTTAGTGTATCGGAGTTCCACCCATATCCTCCCTGGGTTCTGCTGTGATGTTCTCCCTCATTAAAAATGCAACCCCACCTCCCCCTTTACCTTTAAACTGGCCACAACTGCACCCAGGGACACCCAGCTGCCTGTCCTGCCCATCCCCCCCCCCCATTAGTTAACACTTCCCACATCCAGATTCATCCATCCTACCAGTTGGCTGCATGGATCCTGGGTTCTGCGTTTGGCTGTATGTATCATCCCTTAGTCCTGTGTTTGGTGCAGTGGATTATGTGCCAATACTGTGTATGGCTGCATTTATGATGCTCTAGTCCTGTGTTTGGCTGTGCTTATGAAGTCGTGGGACAGTGTTGCTTTGTGTGCATCATGTCCTGTGTTTGTCTCTGTATGTCATGTACTGGTCCTGTGTTTGACTGTCTTGTTCCTGTGTTTGGCTGTGTGCATTATTCCTGGTTCCAGTGTTTGGCTGTCTTGGACCTGTGTTTGGCTGTGTGTATCATGTACTGGTCCTGCATTTGGATGTCTTGGTCCTGTGTTTGGCTGTTTTGTTCCTGTGTTTGGCTGTGTGCATCATTCCTGGTTCCTGTCTTTGGCTGTCTTGGACCTGTGTTTGGCTATGTGCATCATGTACTGGTCCTGTGTTTGACTGTCTTAGCCCTGTGTTTGGCTGTGTGCATTATTCCTGGTTCCAGTGTTTGGCTGTCTTGGACCTGTGTTTGGCTGTGTGTATCATGTACTGGTCCTGCATTTGGATGTCTTGGTCCTGTGTTTGGCTGTGTGCATCATGTACTAGCCCTGTGTTTGGCAGACTAGGTCCTGTGTTTGGCTGCATGCATCATGCCTGACCCCTGCATATACCCATATGTACCATGCACTTTCCTGTGTTGTTCAGCGGTTTAAATGATCCATGATAAAACTGTGGCAGGAGGGATAAAGGGTTAATACGGGGCCCTGGGAGAAGCAAATGCCATTTGTAACCCAGCGAATTCCGCACACTTTTCCCTCAAAACATCCGGTGTATGAATTAGCAGGTTTATGCAGTGTGGCTTTTCTCCTAAAGTACACAGTGGAAGGTTCCTCCCCCCCACCTCCGCCTCTTCCAGCCCTCAACCCTGCACTGCCGGCTTCAGACTGCTATGGGAACACACTTGTCTTTGTGAGAGGGCACGGGGTGTCTGAGCCTGGAACATAACGAGCCTTCCTCTCCGAATAAAGATCGCTCTGTCTCCCTCCCCACCTCGCCAGCAAAACAGGGAGCAAAATAGATTTTCTGTGGGAGGGAGAGAGTGGATGAACCGGGTGCTCGTCGGGGAGGTGGGGAGGGGAGGAGGTGTGGGGTGGGGGGAGAAATATCCAGTCTAAGCTGCAAGCTGGGGCGAGAATGTGATCAGTCTCTCAAGAAGCTGCTGAGGCAGCCAGTGTTTGAGGGAAGGGATGAGGGAGGAAAGGAATCAAGTGCTCTGCTCATGGGCTCAGAGAAGTAAGTGGGTGGCTGGGTGGAACGGTTCTATCAAAGCATCTAATGGAGCATGAATTCCTCCCCCCCTCCATCTCTGTCTCTCTTTCCCTCTTACTCTCTCTCACACTCTATCTCTCTGTCTGTTCATCTCTCTCCCCCCCCCTTTGTCCTCTCTCCTGTTCTCCCTCCTTTTTCTCTCAACCCCCCCATGTTCTCCCACCTTTCTCTCACACTCTCTCTCTCCCCCCATGTTCCCCCACCTCTCTCTTGCTCCCTCCTTTCACCATGCCCAGCATATTGACACATGTCTCAATCCAAAATAAATGTCCAGTTGCAAAGAGTGACGCTTTCCGGCCTCCGCTCGGTGTTGCTACACCCAGGCTGATAAGGCAGTGCAGAATGTACACAGCAAGAAGCTGAAGGTGGTTCCGGAGAGGTAGTCACCTCCAGATCACCACCAGTGTCACTCGCTGGTGAGGGTAGACACAGGGAGGTGGGTGTGACGGAGTGATTGTGTAGGAGGGAAGGAGTGAGACTCATGAAGATTGGGGAGCCTATCCAGGGGTACCGGGGAAACACTTGGATATTGTGTTCAGTTCGGGTTGCTTCATTACAGGAAGGATGTGGAAACTATGGAGAGGGTGCAGAGGAGAGTTACCAGGATGTTGCCTGGTTTGGAGATTGTATTATTGATTAGAGCTGGGCTTTTCTCTCTGGAGTAAAGTAGGATGAGAGGTCTACAATATTTTGAGAGGCAGAGATAGGGTGGACAGCCAATACCTTTTTCCCAGGGCAGGAATAGCAAACACCAGAGGATGTCTGTACAAAGTGAGTGAAGGAAAGTTTAGGGGAGACATCAGGGGTAGGTTTTTTACACGGAGAGAGTTGTGGGGGCCTGGAATGCCTTGCCAGGGATGGTGGTGGAGGCTGGAACAATATTGACTTTTAAAAGACTCTAAGACAGGAGCATGGATGGAAGAAAAATAGAGGGTTATGGGTGTGAGGGAGGGAAGGGTTAGGATTATTAGGAACAGAGGTTCTCAACCTTTTTCTTTCCACTCACATCCCTCTGTAAGTATTCCCTATTGCCAAAAGTGCTCTGTGATTAGTAAGGGGTTGCTTAAGGTGGGATGTGGGTGGAAAGAAAAAGTTTGAAACCCACTGTTTTAATCGTACTTAATGGACTCGTTATGTGCACGGTTTCAGATCTCCAAAGGAAATGGGCCAATGACAATTTTTCTCAAGCAAAATATTTCCGTAACTATTGGGTTTAGAGCAGTGATTCTCATTCTTCTTACTTATTTATCACCTTAATCAATCCCTTACTGATCACAGAGCACTGACGGCCTAGGAATTACTTACAGTGGGATGTGAGCTTTTTAAATATAGAGCAATCAGAAATCAGAATCATCCTTCCAAAATTTTAGTCAAATGCCTTATTACATATACAAGTTAAATTCATTTCTGTCAAAGTATAAAGAACATTCCCTCTCCCCCACCTATATTTAATCCACCAACTTCCATTCCTGAAATGAGTGGAGATGTTTTAGTAAAAACATCAAAATGCTGGAGGAATTCAGCATTTCCAGCACCCATAGGAGACAAAAATCTATCGCTGACGTTCTTCAAGGGAAAAATCAGAAAAGGCAGGTCTCCGAATTCAAACCACGGGTGAGGAATCCAGACCAACAAAAGGTATGATGCGGGACTAGGAAGAATTTATCATGTCTGTGCAAAAGGAAAGACGAGGGGTGGGTGGTGGGGGGAGGAAGGGGGTGGGGGGGGGGAGGTTTTAACGAAAGCCAAAGAAGCCAATGTTAGTGCCATCCATTTGGAGGGAATGGGGTGGGGAATTGAAATGGGTGGAAACTGGGAGATCCCGGCTATTGCATTGGGAGCTCAACAAAGTGATCTCCCAGTTTCTCTGATGCAGATGAGACCACAACGGGAGGACTGGATGCAGTTGATGACCCCTGCGGATTCACAAGTGAAATGTTGCTTCACTGGGAAGGACTATCTTGGGGGCCCCGAAAGGTGCTGAGGGAGGAGGGGTGGGTGCAAGTGGAGCATCTCCTACAGGGGTAGGTCCTGAGGGGATGTTTGGCAGGGAGGGAGGAGTGGACGATGGAGTCACAGAGGGCGTGGTCCCTGTGGAAGGAGGAGAGGGGAGTATCTGTCTAGTGGTGAGAACACGTGGTAGGTGGCAGAAATGGCAGAGGAGGATGTGTTGGGTGCGGAGGCTGGTGGGATGGTAGGTGAGGGCAAGAGGAATCTGGTTGTGCGTGGAGGCAGAGGGACATGTTTAACAATCTGTCTGAGGTTAATGATTAAGTGGAAGGTGAGACATTTATCTGTGCTGATTTATTACTCATTTCCTGGATATGGTTCATGTAGTAGATTGATTGAGAGTCTGATTATCATAGGATGTCCAGTTAATCTCTCTGGACAGTGTGGGTGGGGGGGATCCGTTTGGTACAACAGTCTCTAGGTGGAAATTGACAGGACAAATGTTTCTTGCCCTGCCTGATTTGTTGAAGGTGTGTTTCATGTAACCTGCAACATTGCACTGTATCTATGACAATAAACTTTCAGTCAGTCATTCATGAGCCTGCCAGGAGTGCTCTGACTAGATTTGAGCTTCCCATAGTCAACCATTGTAATTCCAATCACCATTCTTACATTGAGAATAAAAACACGACACTGGGGAATCTCAGCAGGTCAAACACTGTTACTTAATATAACAGAAAAAGATACATAACCGACGTTTCGGGCTTGAGCCCTTCATCAAGGTATCAATTTTCTGCAATTTTCCCTATTGCCGCAGTGACTCTCCACCCCCCACCCAAGACCCCTTCTCCTACTTTAAGCTTTTCTCCTCCTTCTGGACACACTTGTCCTGGCCGGCTGCCCACTCTAGATCTTTTTATTTCCAATTGCCGCCAAGACATCAACCATCTCAACTTCACTGCCCCCCTTCTCAAAAACTTTGCTCTCCTACCGTGAGAGGTCTGTTCTTGGCCTCAGGGTGAGGTTAAATATAAACATGAGGTAACAATGCATTGTATTCTCCCTTACACTCAAATGGCATGAACATCGATATATGTAATTTTAGGTAACTCTCACCTTCATCAGGCTTACCTACTCTCATTCTTTCCATGCGCAGTGAGAACGCAGAATGACCCAAGGAACTGCTCACACTTACCCTCCGAGACTCTCATATTCACAAAACAATATACATGCACACGTCCTGCATGTGCATTGTTTGTCTGTACGTGTGTTATGTCTGTGTGTGTATCTGCGTGTTTTACATCGAGGACCTGTACGTGTGTTATGTCTGTGTGTGTATCTGCGTGTTTTACATCGAGGACCTGAGAACGCTGTTTCATCGGGTTGTACTTATACAATCGGATATCAATAAACTTGATCTATCTCCTGTATCTCCATCTCCCCCACCTTCTGCCCTATATGAAGGGATTAAGTCTGAAATGTTGGTTATGTATCTTTATCTTTCCACCAGCGTTGTCTCCGCTCCATCCTCAACATCCATTGGAGCGCTTTCATCCCTAACGTCGAAGTACTCGAGATGGCAAAGGTCGACAGCATCGAGTCCACGCTGCTGAAGATCCAGATGCGCTGGGTGGGTCACGTCTCCAGAATGGAGGACCATCGCCTTCCCAAGATCGTGTTATATGGCGAGCTCTCCACTGGCCACCGTGACAGAGGTGCACCAAAGAAAAGGTACAAGGACTGCCTAAAGAAATCTCTTGGTGCCTGCCACATTGACCACCGCCAGTGGGCTGATATCGCCTCAAACCGTGCATCTTGGCGCCTCACAGTTTGGTGGGCAGCAACCTCCTTTGAAGAAGACCGCAGAGCCCACCTCACTGACAAAAGGCAAAGGAGGAAAAACCCAACACCCAACCCAACCAACCAATTTTCCCCTGCAGCCGCTGCGACCGTGTCTGCCTGTCCCGCATCGGACTTGTCAGCCACAAACGAGCCTGCAGCTGACGTGGACTTTTACCCCCTCCATAAATCTTTGTCCGCGAAGCCAAGCCAAAGAAGAAGAAAAAAGAAAAAGATAAAGTACAGGTACCAAGGTAGATCATTCCCGAGAAATCGCTCGTAAACCGAAGACTCATTGAGTACTATTGGAGACAGTTTTCGTAAAAGCAAACAGGGGTTTCTTTGTATAAGTGAATTTTTGTAATTTGAGTATTCATAAAGCAGGGTTTACCTATAATCTATCACCTCTTGGCCCATTTCCCTTTCATGGAAATAACAACACCCACTTTTTTACATCAGTCTTGATCAAGGGTCTGGACCTGAAACATTGCCTGACCCGTCCTACCCACGGATGCTGCCTGACCTGCCGAGTTTCTCGCTGCTTGCTGACAATCCTAGCATTTGCAGCCTTTGAGATTCCCTGAGACATCGTTTATTTTATCTGCCGACTGTGACTATTTATTTATCTATCCCTCCTGTTTCTCAATCGGAGAAACAATTCCGACACAGTTAGCACAACACTGTCACGGTGCCAGCAACCTGAGTTTGAATCCAGCGCTGTCTGTAAGGAGTTTGTATGTTCTCCCAATGTCTACGTGGGTTAACTCCAATTGCTCCAGTTTCCTCCCTCCCTCCAAAAGGTACAGAGGGGAGGGGGGTTGTAGGTTAATTGGGCGGCATGGGTTTAAATGGCTGGAACCAGCTTCTACCCCTGCTGTAAATAAAATGTAAACATTTAAAATTTGTCTGCCAAATACTATAATCCTCATAGAGATGAGAGTTAGATCGTTTAATCCTCATAGCTAAGTGGATACCAAATAATTTATCTATCAATTGCTGTAAAATAAACAGAGCTGATATGAGGAGTAAACAATTAACCAATTAAAAGCATCACCTAAATCCGACTTTCTGGACACACATGTATTGAAGTTCAATTTACGCAACTCAACTCCAAGGAAGAAGGAAAAGTGTCTGTCATTCGACAGAGAAAGTTAAGAGAGAAAATAAGCCAAGTGAGGTGTTATAAGTCCATTAGATATAGGAGGAGAAGTAGGCCATTTGGCCCATTGATTCTGCTATGCCATTTCATCATGAGTTGACCCATTTTCCCTCCCAGCGCCACTCCTTTGCCTTCTCCCTGTAACCTTTGATACCCTGACTATTCAGATACCCATTAACCTCTGTCTTAAATACACCCAATTACCTGGCCTCCACAGCCACCTGGAAGCAAACACCGCTCTCTGGATGAAGAAATTCCTCTCAGCCTTCAGTCCTGAAGTTGTACCCTCTTGTCCTTGGCTCCTCTACCATGGGAAACAACTTTGCCACATTGACTCTGCCCAGGTCTTTCAACATTTAAAATGCTTCTATGAGGTTCCCCCTCTTTCTTCTGAACTCCAAGAACCACCCAAGAGCCATCAAATGCTCCTCACATGCTCATCGCTTCATTCCAGGTATCATTCTTGTAAATTCTCTCTGAACACTCCCCAATGCTTGTGAGATTAATCACAAAAAGATGTTTCCATTCATCGGTGAGCTCTTTACCAGGAACAGAAACTGAAATTTCTGTCATAGCTGTGGAGTCATCAAGTTATAGCAACAGACCCTTTGGCCCAACACATCTATGCTGACTCCAGTGTCTTCCTGTGCTCCTCCCATACATAAGAACATCAGAAATAGGAGCAGGAGGCAGCCATTTGGCCCGTCGAGCCTGCCCCACCATTCAATGATATCATGGCTGATCTGATGATGGGCTCATCTCCACCCACCTGCCTTTTCCCCATATCCCTTAATTCCCCCACTATGTAAAAAATCTACCCATCCTTGTCTTAAATATATTCATTGAAGTTGATTCCACTGCTTCAATGGGCAGCGAATTCCACAGATTCACTTCCCTCTAGGAAAGCAGTTCCTAAATCTACTACCCTCAATCTTGAGGCTATGTCCCCTAGTTCTAGTCTTCCCTACCAAAGGGAACAACTAACCTATCTCTACCTTATCTATGCCTTTCATAATTATATACATTTCTATAAGATCCCCACTCATTCCAGCGAGTACAGTCCCAGACGACTCAATCTCTCCTCATAGGCTAACCCCTTCATCCCTGGAATCAATCTGGTGAACCACCTGTGCACCACCTCCAAAGCCAGTCCATCCTTCCTCGAGTAAGGAGACCAGAACTGCACACAGTTCCCCAGATGCGGCTTCACCAGGACCTTGTACAGTTGCAGCATAACCTCCCTGCTCCTAAATTCAACCCCGCCAGCAATGAAGGCCAATGTTCCATTTGCCTTCCTGATAACCTGCTGCACCTGCAAACCAAACCTTTGCGATTCATGTGGTTTCTAAATATTGTATTGTCCACGCTTCTACCACTTTCTGCGGCACCTTGTTCTGCTTACCTATCACCCTCTGTAACCTCCCCCTTAGGTCACCTTTTAAATCTTTACCCCCTCACCTTCAGCCTGGAGGAGAGTGATGGGACAACCTCAAATCCAAAAATACAATATGTCTAGGATGCTCAAGTGTCTCAATGTGCCAGAGGAGCTCAATCTCAGCCCTTTGGTAAGGCAACACAATCGGGCGGCATCATTGTCTCAGTACATAAAGAGAGCCCTGGTTGACTGAAGCAATGGCCACCATAGGTTAATTAGGTGTGAATGGTCACTGGCCAGAATCTGCTTCTCTGTATTCCCTAGGCCATCGGTGCTCTGTGATTAGTAAGGGGTTGCTTAAGGTGGGATGTGGGTGGAAAGAAAATGGGTTGAAAACCACTGTTTTAATCGTCCCTCATTGACTCATTCGTTATGTGCATGGTTTCAGAACTCCAAAGGAAATGGGCCAATGACAATTTTTCTCAAGCAAAATATTTCCATAACAATTGGGTGTAGAGCAATGATTCTCAACCTTCCCTTCCCACCCACATCCCACCTTAAGCAATCCCTTACTAATCACAGAGCACCAATGGCCGAGGGATTACTTAAAGTATGTGAGTGGAAAGAAAATTTTAAACATTAAATGTAGACATACAGCACGACAACATCCCCCTTTGGACCATGAGCCTGTGCCACCCAAATATACCCAATTGCCCTACAGCCCCCGGCATGTTTTGAAGAGTGGCAGGAAACCGGAGCCCCCTGGAAGAAATCCACACAGACCCAAGGAGAATGCTGGGTGACTGATGCTGTAATAGAATTGCACTAAACGCTGTGCTTATCGCGCTGCCCAAACACACCCAATCAAAACTGTGAGAGGGGAATGATTTAAAATGGACCTGAGGGGAACCTTCCTTGCACGGAGGGTGATGGGTGTGTGGAACGAGTTGTCGGAGAATGCAGCAGGAGCTGGGACAATCATTACGAATAAAAGCCATTTGGAAAGATTTAGTGAGGGGGAGGGGTGGGGTAATAACTGGGTCAGCATGGACAAGTTGGGCCAAAGAGCCTGCTGCAGAACTCTATGTAGCTTGCATTGAAGGCTCTGATACCAGCAGGAAATAAACGTTGACATTCAGTTCTGTATCTGCTTTCATGGTTAAATATCCAGCCCTTTCTGCTTTGTCCATTCCTTCCTGTCCTTCACAGCCTCTCTCCGTTGACCTTCTTCAACACACTAGGAAGTAGGGCAAGGTCACCAGCCACTAGTCAATAATGCCATGGCTGATCTGTGCTTTAATCCCATGACCCCTGTTTAACCCACCACTCTTCTCGCTCAATACCCATGATGGCATGGCTCCAATGCCGTCAACAAATTTGCCCATAACACCACGGTCATCAGTAGAATCACGGACAGCAAAGAGGGAGCGTACAAGAGGGAGATAGATCAGCTCGTTGAGCAGTGTCATAATATCCTTGCACTCACCATTAGCAAAACTAAGTGGATGATTGTGGACTTCAGAAGGAAGTCAGAAGAACACGACCCAGTGCTTATTGAGGGGTCAGTAGTGGAGAAGCTCAAGAACTTCAATTGTGTCAACACCTCTGAGGATCTATCCTGGGGCTTCCATGTCGATGCAATCACGAAGAAGACTCGCCTGCACACATTATTTAGTTAGAAGTTTGAAGAGATTCAGTATGTCACCGGAGACTCTTGCAAATTTCTACAGGTGTCTGTGGAGAGCATTCTGTTTGCATCACTGCCTGGTGCAGAGGTGCCAACTCTCAGGACAAGAAAGAAACTCCAGAGAGTTGTTAACTCGCCCTGCGACATCACGGGCTCCAGACTTCACTCCATCGAGGTCACCTACAAGAGGTGACGACTCAAGAAAGCTGCCTTTATCCCCAAGGACCCCCATGTCCCAGGCCATGCCCTCTTCATTCTGCTACCATTGGGGAAAAGGGTACAGGAGCTGAAGACGAGCACTCAGCGGCACAAGGACAGCTTCTTCACCTCAGCCATCAGATTCCTGAATGATCAATGAACCCCAGACACGGCCTCACTTTGACTTTTTCTTGCACTATTTTTATTTATTTTGTAAGGTGGTTTTTATAAGTATTTGGACTATGAGGAAAATAATGAATTTTGTGACTTGTTCATGACCATAAATTCAGATTTTGATTCAGATTCACTATCTACAGATGAGAATTCCAAACTTCTAGAATCTGCTTTGTGTCGAAGTCTTTCATACCTTCACTTCTTAATAACCTGGCTCCCAGTTTTTTAGTTGCTGACCAGTGCAAACAATTTATCGCCCCTGCCTTGTAATTTCTTGAAAACTTCAGTTGAGCCATCTCATCCGCAGTAAACACAGCCTGAGGTTTATTGTAGTTCCTGAAAAGTTCCATCTGTGAGCCTTTTGTCGGAGTTCTGTGACCTAATTTCCCAGATGAACAACAAACTTGTGTTCATGTTGCACTTGCAAGATCGTAAAACAATAAGGTGAATAGAGAGAAATTGTTCCCATTGACAAGCAATGAACAGGTCAATGACTGAACGAATTGCAGGCGAGGTTGGAGACACATCTTTACACAGTGCAGAACGAGAATTAGCCACCGAGTGACCGATGAAGCCCACCAACTCTTTTGAGAGGAGCACCAGCTGATGTGTATTAAATTCAAATTAAATTTTAACATTTTAATTTAGACCCATGAGCCCGTGCCGCCCAATTACACCCAATTGATCTACAACCCCCTCCCCCCTCCCTGTATGCTTCAGAGGGTGGGAGGAAACTGGAGCCCCCAGGGAAAACCCGCACTCTTACAGGGAGAGAGTACAAACTCCTTACAGACAGCGTGGGATTCGAACCCAGGTCGCTGGCGCTGTAACACCGTTGCACTAACCCCTACGTTAACTATGGGTTAGGAGTGGGTGGGCAGTGAGGTTGAACTCAGTGGGAGACTAAAGCAGAGAGAACTGCAGCTCAGACAGTATCCGTGGGTAGAAATGGCCAGATTTTCAGATTTATTGACATCACATACAACCCTGAGATCCTTTTCCCTGCAGCGAGGCAGAATTAGCCCATATTGGCAGTGCAAAAAACTGTACACAACGTACACATGTAAACAAATAAAGAAATGTAAACAAACTGACTGTGCAACACAGAGGGGAAAAATCAATAAAGTGCACAAGTCAGAGACCTTAAATGAGTCCCTGATTGAGTTTGTCGTTGAGGAGTCTGATGGTGGAGGGGGAGATCAACTGTTCCTGAACCTGGTGGTGTGGGTCTAATGGACCCGACACCTCTCTCCTGATGGCAGTGCTGGGTGGGTACCCATCCTCAGAGCTGTAGAACATGCTGGGTTAGAGCACCTTAATGGTATTGTAGCAGGTAGTGCAGTTCCCTCCAGAGACTTGGGTCCGATCCTGACCTCCGGAGCTGTCTGTGTGGAGTTGGCACGTTCTCCCCATGACCACATGGGATTTCCACTTCCTCCTGGACATGCAGGTCAGCCAGTTAGTTGTCTGCTGCAGCTTGCTCCTGCCGGGGGAGACAGAGGTGGGGGGGGGGGGAATGAGGGAGAGAAGAGGTTACAGGGAAATGCAGGGAATGGGATTGGCAGGCTGGCAGACACACGATGGGAGAATGTCCTCCTGTCGTAAATGCTTAAAAATAAACTGATGTTGTGCTCTGGAGTGCTGAATGTAATTATTCAAGGATCTTTGTGGTTTGTAGTTTTCACCCTTGCTCTCAGCTGATCCCTGGAGGGCGAATGTTTCTACTCACTGTGCGGTTACTTTCCTTGTTCCCGAGGACGCTATCACTTCTACCTTGTTTGATATCACCACTCAATTCTTCTGGCGATTCAAGGATTTGACAGCGTGGTTGGTGTGGCACTGTTACAGCGCCAGCGATTAGGACTGGGGTTTGGATCCTGTGCTTATTGTAAGGAGTTTGAACCTTCTCCCTGCATCTGTGTGGGTTTCCTCCGGGGGCTCCAGGTTTCTCCCACCCTTCAAAATAATGTACCAAGGGTTGTAGGTCAATTGGGTGCAATTGGGCGGCATGGGCTCATGGGCCGGAAGGGCCCGTTACTGAGCTGTAAGCCTAAATTTAATTTTAAGAGCCTGTTATATGCCCTAGGTAACAAGAATTTTCACGCATTTCTAAGACATTTTACCAGCTTTGCACTTGAGGACCCTGGTTTTAGATCATTCCCACCTTCCCGGTGGATCAGTGCCTACTTTCAGAAAGGATTCTCCTGCAGAGAAGGCACCAGTAAGACTTCAGCTGGAAATCCAAGGGTGGGTCCTTGGCAGAAGCAGGCTGATACTGGCACACCTTAAGGCTGTGGGCTCAGCCCACTCACTCCTGTTCACGTTACTGACCCATGACTGCATTTAAATTAAAAGATCTCCTTTGCTTTAGTGATTCACCTCACAGCGAATTACAGCACTGAGCACGTTACTGACTTATTACCACTTATTGGTAGTGCCAAAATAACTGTACACAACAAAAAGATACGCATATAAAAGAGAGAAAATAGAAACAAAGAAAGAGTGCAAATAAAATAACTGCAATACAGAAAAATAAATATTCAGTAATAAATAATGTGCAAAGTAAATGAGTCCCTGATTGAGTTTGTGGTTGAGGAGTCTGATGGTAGAGGGGGAACAGCTATTCCTGAACCTGGTGGGTGCGAGTCTCATGGCCCCGACACCTCTTTCCTGATGGCAGCAGCGAGAACAGAGTGTGGGCTGGATGGTGCGGATCCTCGATGATTGCTGCTGCTCTCCGACGGCAGCGTTCCCCATAGATGTTCTCGACGGTGTTACTTTCACTAGTTTGGTTGGGTTTTTTTTTCTTTTGCCAGTCGACAGCCCATGCAAGGAGACAGTTAGAGTTCTGTGCCAACCCTGGACTGAATCAATTTGCTCTCACTGCCAAGGTCTCTCGCATACCATCATGAGTTTGTTATTTCTCCAGAACCTGCCCGGAATTCTGACTTACCCTTCTCAATTCCAAGTTTGGAATCGATGAACTTATGAAACACGAGAGACTGTGATTGTAGTAAAAGCACAGTAAATGCTGGAGGATCTCAGCCGGTCTTGTAGCGCCCGTAGGAGGTAAAGATATATCGCCGACGTTTCGGGCCTGAGCTGCTCTTCGAAGCCTGAGTAAAAAGCAGGCAGGCGTCAGAACTAAAAAGCTGAGGAGAAGGGAAGAATGGACAGGGAGAGGAGAACAGACAAAAGGTGTTAATTGGATATGGATGGGACACAGGAGAAAGGGAAGGGGAAAACTGACTGGGTGAGGGTGGTTTGGTTTTGTGAATGCACAGCTGGGGGAAAGGAGACAGAGGGATAGATGGGCTGGGGGGGATAGATGGGCTGGGGAGGGGGTTTAATGGAAACCAGAGGTCAATGTTAATGCCATCTGGTTGGAGGGAGCCCAGATGGCAGATGAGATGTTCCTCCAGCTTGCGGGTGGTCTCAATCTGACGGTGCATGAGACCGTGGACAGACACATTGGCAAGGGAAAGGGATAGGGAATTGAAATTGGTGGCCACTGGGAGATCCACACCATTGCGGCTGACAGAGGCGCGGTGCTCAATGAAGTGAAGAACTTGTTGGCATGTTAAATTTCAATTTTAAAAAAATTTTGACATACAGCACGGTAACAGGCCTTCTGGCCCTCAAGCCCATGCCACCCAATTACACCTATAACCCCCCAGTACATTTTGAAGGGTGGGTGGAAACCGGAGCCACCGGAGGAAACCCACGCAGACACGGGGAGAGCGTGCAGACTGCTTACGGGCAGTGGCAGATTTGAACCCTGGTCCTAGCCGCCACACCAATCTTGCTGGCCATTTTCCTCTGGATGCGTTCCCCAGTTCAGCTGCTGTGACCTGCAGCTCATGAGGAATGTCACACGAGACACGTAGTCACTGGTGCCCAGTGAACAGATTGAGCCAAACCCTACAAATCAGTCTATTTACTGCAGTGAAATATGCATCGCTGTGGGAGAACATGGATTTTCACAGCAGTGAATGTCTAACTGCATCAGTAAATGGTCCACACTTTCCAGAGTAGGACTATGTATAATTGGATGAGTCCGTGCATCTTAAAGGGTCTGTGTGTTTTTAGTGAATGGGATTTGAGTTAAAATGAATGATAATGGAAGATTTAGTGAATGGATCTATTAGTGAATGCACCTCTATAAATATTTACATCTATATACTTTCATGAATAGGTTTGCATTTTAGTGAATAGAGCTTTGTGTTAGCGATGGGAACTGTGTATATTTAGGTGAATGGGTTTGGGGGGGTTTCAGTGAATGTTCCTCAACATGATTATCCAACTGCACGAAAACCAACAAGGTCGGGTCAGATACAGCAATGAGCTCTCTGAACCCTTCTCCATTAACAATGGCGTGAAGCAAGGCTGTGTTCTCTCACCAACTCTCTTTTCAATCTTCTTCAGCATGATGCTGAACCAAGCCATGAAAGACCTCAACAATGAAGACGCTGTTTACATCCGGTACCGCACGGATGGCAGTCTCTTCAATCTGAGGCGCCTGCAAGCTCACACCAAGACACAAGAGAAACTTGTCCGTGAACTACTCTTTGCAGACGATGCCGCTTTAGTTGCCCATTCAGAGCCAGCTCTTCAGCGCTTGACGTCCTGCTTTGCGGAAACTGCCAAAGTGTTTGGCCTGGAAGTCAGCCTGAGGAAAACTGAGGTCCTCCATCAGCCAGCTCCCCACCATGACTACCAGCCCCCCCACATCTCCATCGGGCACACAAAACTCAAAACGGTCAACCAGTTTACCTATCTCGGCTGCACCATTTCATCAGATGCAAGGATCGACAATGAGATAGACAACAGACTCGCCAAGGCAAATAGCGCCTTTGGAAGACTACACAAAAGAGTCTGGAAAAACAACCAACTGAAAAACCTCACAAAGATAAGCGTATACAGAGCCGTTGTCATACCCACACTCCTGTTCGGCTCCGAATCATGGATCCTCTACCGGCATCACCTACGGCTCCTAGAACGCTTCCACCAGCGTTGTCTCCGCTCCATCCTCAACATCCATTGGAGCGCTTTCATCCCTAACGTCAAAGTACTCGAGATGGCAGAGGTCGACAGCATCGAGTCCACGCTGCTGAAGATCCAGCTGCGCTGGGTGGGTCACGTCTCCAGAATGGAGGACCATCGCCTTCCCAAGATCGTGTTATATGGCGAGCTCTCCACTGGCCACCGTGACAGAGGTGCACCAAAGAAAAGGTACAAGGACTGCCTAAAGAAATCTCTTGGTGCCTGCCACATTGACCACCGCCAGTGGGCTGATAACGCCTCAAACCGTGCATCTTGGCGCCTCACAGTTTGGCGGGCAGCAACCTCCTTTGAAGAAGACCGCAGAGCCCACCTCACTGACAAAAGGCAAAGGAGGAAAAACCCAACACCCAACCCCAACCAACCATTTTTCCCCTGCAGCCGCTGCAACCGTGTCTGCCTGTCCCGCATCGGACTTGTCAGCCACAAACGAGCCTGCAGCTGACGTGGACTTTTACCCCCTCCATAAATCTTTGTCCGCGAAGCCAAGCCAAAGAAGAAAAACAGTGTTTTACTCAATGGGTCAGTGTGTTTTAGTGAATGGGTTTGGGGGGTTTCAGTGAATGACTACAGTATTTTACTCAATGGGTCGGTGCATTTTGGTGATGGATTTGGGTGGTTTCACTGAAAGACTACAGTGTTTTACTCAATGGGTCGGTGTGTTTTAGTGAATGGGTTTGGGGGGTTTCAGTGAATGACTACAGTGTTTTACTCAATGGGTCGGTGTGTTTTGGTGAATGGGTTTGGGGGGTTTCAGTGAATGACTACAGTGTTTTACACAATGGGTCGGTGTGTTTCAATGAATGGGTTTGGGGGGTTTCAGTGAATGACTACAGTGTTTTACTCAATGGGTCGGTGTGTTTTAGTGAATGGGTTTGGGGGGTTTCAATGAATAACGACAGTGTTTTACTCAGTGGGTCGGTGTGTTTTAGTGAATGGGTTTGGGGGGTTTCAGTGAATGACTACAGTGTTTTACTCAATGGGTCGGTGTGTTTTGGTTATGGGTTTTCAGCTAGAGACAAGTTCTGGCTGTCTGATGAATGGCTTTGTGTCCTTAACTAGGTTGGGGTTTAGATTCGATCGCTCTCCTTTCCTCTCGGTTTCTTTCCCAGCAGGAAGTTTAGGTTAATGATTGGTGGAGGGCGAGAAGCTGTAACAGGTGTGGAGTCAAGGACATGCCCTTTTCCTGAGATAAGACCCAGGTTGGCATTTTTTTTTACAGAAAGCCAGTCTCTGATTAATCGACAGCCACTGATAGTGAATGGCCCACTCCTAATGGGCACGGTGCCAACCACGGTATATATCACTGTGCCCAGAATCATGGGGGAGGGAGTGTCTCCCGTCACTACCCTTTGTTCTTAGCTTATACCTTGAAGAATGTCTCGGGCCCGAAACGTCAGTCATATCCCTTGATGGATGCTGCTGAGTTCCTCCAGTGCTTTTACCGCAATCACAGCATCTGCAAACTTTCGTGTTTCATTCAGCAAGGCTTTGCAAGGTCAAATGCACAGCAAGAGCTAAATAAAAGCTTTCTCCCCCCCCCCCCCCCCCCCCCGTCTGTTATCAGGTCACATAATAACACAATGAGTGGTGTCAAAACTGCTTCAGTGCCATCTTACCTTACTTCTGTTTTTATGACTTGAATAGTCCAGAAACTTTGCATCTTGCATAAATATCCGGATCCAAATCCTGGAACGGTCGTAATCAAATAAAACAGGCTTCAATTTCCATTATGAAAATTGGGGCTTGCCTCATGAGGGAGTGGCGAGAGCTGTCAAAGAGAGGGCTGAGTTATCAAAAGTGCAGTACAAATGATTGAATTCAGGCAGATCCTACAGCTTCGATTCTCTGCCCCATCCCCAAACTAGATCACTGCAGTGGGTAGAGTCACGGCCTTACAGCTCCAGTGTCCTGGGTTCAATCCCAGCTTCAGGTGCTATCTGTGTGAAGTTTGCACGCACTCCCAGTGGGTTTGCTCCGGTTCCCTCCCACATCCCTAGGCTGGTGGGTTAATGAATCGCTGAGAAGGGGACGGGAGATGCACGCAGGGCCCGGGCTGCCCGTGACGTGGGGGAGAGGAACTCACACCGGACTGTGGGTTGCTGGAGACCGGGCCATGGGAATCAGGTATCAGAGGTGGGATTCAAAGTGGGGGGGTAGTGCTGATGGCAAGAATGGTTCCCGAAGGGCCTCAGGCGCTAAAGGCTTCCTCATCATGTGGGAGGTTCGGATCTGGAACTCGGGCGGCCACTGGATCGAACAGGGGTCTGTGCGGTTGCGGAGGCTGCAGGAATTGCTGGAGGTGAATCCACAGCCACTCAGTAACTCTGAAGGGACTCGCTTTTGCTTCTCTTTGTCTCCTGCTGTAAGGGGCGCTGGGCAACACTAATGGCAACTCTTTGCCTTATGGCAGGCAGAAGGCAATTCCATGTAATATTACATGTTCTGTTCTATTATATAACAGTAAATAGCATCTGTTCTGATAGAATCTGTGGGAGGTGGGGGCTGTTGGGAATGTGGGGAGAATAGGATTAGTGCAGATGGTTGGTAGTAAAAACTCAGCTGGTCTCGCAGCGTCCATAGGAGGTAAAGATAAATTATCGACGTTTCAGGCCTGAGCCCTTCTTCAAGGTGTGAATGAATAAAAGGTGTCTGAATGAGGAGAGGAAGGGGGAAGAATGGGAGGGGCCAACAGACAAATGGTGTTAATTGGATATGATAAGAGGAGAGGTGAGAATTGAATTTGGCTCCATGAAAGGGGACAGAGGGAAAAGGGAAGAGAGAGAGAGAGAGTGCTGGGGGAAAGATGACCGGGGAGAATAAAGAGGGGGCGGGTTTAACGGAAACTGGAGAAGTCGATGTTAATGCCATCCAGTTGGAGGGAGCCCAGATGGAAGATGGGGCGTTCTTCCTTCAATTTGAAGGTGGTCTCTGTCTGGCAGTGCATGACACCATGGGCAGACATGCCAGCAAGGGAATGGGGATGGGGAATTGAAATGGGTGGCCTCTGGGAGATCCACGCTATTGCGGCGGACAGAGCCAAGGTGCTCAAGGAAGTGATGTCCCAGTCTGCGCCCAGTCTCTCCGATGTAGAGGAGACCACAACGGGAGCACCGGATGCAGTAGATGACCCCTGCAGATTCACAAGTGAAGTGTTGCTTCACTCAGGACTCTTTGGGGCCCCGAATGGTGGTGAGGGAGGAAGTGTGGGTGCAAGTGGAGCATCTCCGTGGTCACAGGAGTAGGTGCCAAGGGGAAGATGCTGGACCAGGGATGAGATCACACACTATTGAACACAAGCTTTTGGAATGACTGGATTCCATTCCATTGCTTACACAGTACACAAGTGTGATGGCAACACTCCGGCAAATTGTGTTCGTCTAAACACACACACACACACATCTAGAGCACTGGTTGCATGCAGTGGGTTAAATCATGAATGAAAAGGTTAATATATGTCAGCTCCGACTGGACTCATTGGGGTACAGAAGGATGAGGGGGACCTCATCGAGGCATTTCGAATGCTGAAAGGCCTGGACAAAGTAAATGTGGCCAGGATTTTTTCCATGGTTGGGGAGTCTAGGACAAGGGGGGACAACTTCAGGATAAAAGGCCATCAATTTAAAACAGAGATGTGGAAAAATGTCTTTAGTCTGAGGGTCGTGAGTCTGTGGAACCTGTTGCCACAGGCGGCTGTGGAATGTGGTAATTGGGTGTATTTAAGCCAGAAATTGACAGGTATTTGATTAGTCAGGGTAGCAAGGATTATGGGGGAGAAGGCCGGGGAAGGGGAATGAGTGGATGGATGGATGAGCTCATGATTAGAATGGTGGAGCAGACTCGATGGGCCGATTTATAGAACTATAGAATGATAGAATATTACAGCACAGAAACAGGCCCTTTGGCCTTTCTAGTCTGTGCTGAATTATTTTTCTGCCTGGTCCCACTAACCTGCACCCAGTCCATACCCCTCCCATCCATGTACCTGTTCAAATTCTTCTTAAATGAGAAAATTGAGCCCACATTCACCACTTCAGCTTGTTCCACACTCCCACCACTCTGTCTGAAGAAGGTCCCCTTAAACTTTTCCCCTTTCACCCTTAACCCATGTCCTCTGGTTTGTATCTCACCCACCCTCAGTGGGAAAAGCCGATCTACATTTACTCTGTCTCTCCCACTCATAATTTTAAAAACTTTATCAAATCTCCCCTCATTCTTCTACGCTCCAGGGAATAAAGTCCTAACCTGTTTAACCTTTCCCTGTAACTCAGTTCCTGAAATCCGGGCAACATCCTAGTAAATCTTCTCTGCACTCTTTCAATCTTATTGATATCATTTCTGGTGACCAAAAATGCACACAATACTCCAAATGCGGCCTCAGCAATGTCTCATACAACTTTACCATAACATCCCAACTACTTTATGCAATTATTTTTCTGCTCCTATATCCTGTGATCTTGTGAACTGAGCACACACTCCGGTGGCCAGAAGGCTGAAGTCCCTCCCCTGTCCCGTGGGTCTGATGGGGCATCGCAGAACAGATAGATTCGGCCTGTGTGATGGAACCTCGCCGCCTCTCTTCCTCTTCCCGGGAGTCCAGCACAGATCGCTACAGTTAACAAATAAAGATGTTCAAAAATAGTCTGCATGTGGACTGGCCAAGGATTAAAAAAAAAACATAAGAAAATGCTGCATTTCACTGACTAAATTCATCTCGGGCCAGTCAGACTTCCTCACGGTCTAAATAATCAACAGACGGCAGTGTGCCTCTCTGCTAGACCCACACACTGTGTTCAATGTGTCCATTGATCAAACTTCCTGCAGAACTCCCAGACGCCTTACCCACGAGAGTACAGTCAGCACAGAATTATCTACAGAAACACGCTTATTTATTTTATTCGGAGCTTTTTTTTAAAAAAAAACGACCACCAGATTATGCGGTGATTTTAATTATAGGACAAGTGGAAAATGGAACAGGTCTCTTAAGCAACATGAAGGGTAGGGTGTGCAGTTCAGGGGACAGGATGAGTCGGGGCTCCTTGCTTGCAGGAGGAGTTGTATTTTGCCTCCACTGATCAGAGCCCGGGCTTTACCTTGGTGCTTCCTACACCGCAGAGCAAGGCCACTCTCCGTCATTTTTGGACACTGGGGTGGTACAGTTAGCGCCATTGATTGGGACTGGGGTTGAAAAGGAGTTTGTACATTCTACCTGTATCTGTATGGGTTTTCCCCGGGGGCTCCGGTTTCCTCCCACCGCTCAAAATGTACTGGGATTATAGGTCAATTGGGTGGCACAGACTCATGGGCAAAAAGGGCCTGTTACCGCGCTGTATGTGTAAGTTTAAAACAAATAATTTTTTTTTTAATTTGCCAATTGCAGCCCTGTTTTTAATTGCTGTACTGTATATTGGTTGACTAGCTGGATTGCACACAAGACACCTTAATTTTCCTTGCATTGAATGACCTGCTGAGTTGCTTGGTGTATTTGGTCCAGGTAGGGTTGGGCAAGGACAGTGGCTTTCAAACAAGAAAGTCTGCAGATGCTGGGGTTGGGTGCATCACACAAACATGCGAGAGAAACTCAGCAGGTCACGCTCCATCCACAGGAAGTAAAGGGGAACCAATGTTTTAGCCTGGGCCCTTCCTCAGGTATGGTACCCTATAAATTTTAAATTACATTTTATTCAGCACGGTGGAAGTCGATTCCGGCTGTTTAAACCAGCATCGCCCAATTACACTCAAAATAATCTACAAGACCATATGTTTTTGGAGGGTGGGAGGAAACCGGAGCACCTGGGGATAACACAAGCACACACACGCACACGCACACACACACACACACACACACACACACACACTCTCTCTCTCACTCCTTACAATAAAAACCACAGAAATGCTGGAGGAACTCAGCCAGTCTTTTCACCACCCATAGGACACTGACGTTTTGGCCCTGAGCCCGCCCTTCTTCAAGGGAAAATCGGAAAAGGCAGAAGCAGAAAGTCTCTGAATTCAAACCATGGGGGAGGAATCCAGACCAACAAAAGGTGTTAATTGGATGTGATCAGGGGCAAGGTGGAATTTATCATGTCTGTGTGAAAGGAGACAGGGAATGGAGAGAGGACAGGGGAAGCAGGGGGCGGGTTTAACAGAAACCAGAGAAGTCGACATTCATGCCATCCGGTTGGAGGGGGCCCAGTCGGAAGATGAGCTGTTGTTCCTTCAATTTGCGGTCTGGCCATGCACGAGACCATGGACTGACATGTTTCCCCTTGTTTCTCCCGTTGTCTGTCCATTGCCTGTCTCATTTCTTTTTCTTTTTATAATAATTTTGTTGAATTTTACATCATAAACATGCATCTATAATACATTTACGGAATGCATAATAAAAACGGTAAGTGACATAGCTCAGTAAATTATAAAGGCATGTAAAGTGCATCCATAATATAAAACACACAGACACATCTAATAATTTTAACATGGATAGCCGTGTCTCTAAACCCCATCCCCTTACCCTCGTTGCCTGGCTTGAGAAGGAAAAGAAAAATGTAATTCGTTCCTGGAATTAAATAGCAAAGTACTAAAGTTTAGGATTTCTATTATGTCTAAAGTTTGTGGAAAAGTTTCCTCCAATTTACAGGTGGTCTCATTCTGGCCTCTCCCTTGCCAACAGAAACAGGACTTCAGCCCATCAAGTCCTCGCCGACCATTAACCACCCGTTTGTACTAATCTGACATTAATCCTATTCTAACCATGCCAGCCGCCGTGGCAGTTAGCACCAGCGATTGATACCGCGTTGTTGTATGTTCTCCCCATGGGTTTTCCCCGGGGGCTCCGGTTTCCTCCTAACATTTGAAAAATGCCAGGGGTATAGGTTAATTGGGTGAAATTGGGCTCGTGGACCGGAAGGGCCTGTGGTGTATATCTACATTTAAATTTACTGTCTATATTCGTGCAATAATTGATATCGTGTAATAGTTGACCCCCCCCACCAACTTTTATGGCCCAGAGTTTGTGTTTTCATATAACCCATCTAAAAGTTGACCCTCCTCCCATTTTTTGGTCCTGGCCACCCGCCCATCCAAGCTCCCAAAGCCCTGACCTGCGGACTTACCACCCAGTCCCAGCCATCCGAACTCCCAACACCTTGAACGACACAGGTATTTACCACAGTCAAAAATTTGACCTGAAAAATTAGACCAAAAAAATTTGACAATTACACGAGTATATATGGTATTGTTTTATTCTTCCCCACATTCCCACAATTTCCCCTGGATTCCACCGACTCACTCACACACTTATAGTGGCCAATGTCCCCCATGCTCTTGTGAGACATCTGGGGAACCCGGTCAGGTCACAGGAAGAACATGCAAACTCCACCCAGACAGTGCCCAAGGTCAGGACTGAACCAGGGCTCTGGCATTCTAAGGAAGCCACTACCTGCTGCACCCAATAATTTTACCTCCTGCTATTCCTGCCTTTAGAGGCACCACTGATGACTCTTCACCCCGTGCTCTCTATGCTGGGAAGATTCGGGTCACAGCCTCGCAGAGGCCTCTCTTTGGCCTGGAAGCACAACGTTCCAGTCGCCCATCCTGTTATCCTGCCACCACTTGCCTTGACCTCTTCCCGCACTGGCACAGTTGGTGGGGAGGGTGTCAACACATGGCACAGCGGGTTCGGTCCTGACCTCCACGTGGACTCTGTGAGTTCCCAAGGGTGCTCTGATGTCCTACTTCCTAAACAGGGGTGGTTTGGTTGGCCAATTGGCCATTGTAGATTGCATCTCCTATGTAGGTAAGTGGTAGAACCCTGGGGGATGGGGCAATAATATGAGATTAATGTGAGGTTAGTGCAATTGGGTAGTCGTTGGTCAGCACTGACCCTGCGGGCTGAAGGACCTCTTTCCATGATATATCTTTTTATTAAACACACAATGCTGGAGAAACTCAGCAGGTCAAACAGTCTTTATATAGCAAAGATAAAGATACAGAACTGACGTTTCGGGTTTGAGCCCTTCATCAAGGTTTGAGCAACTTACTGTGTGGCCTCTGTATTTCAGTTCATGACGTCCTCTGCAGACAGTAGTCACTGACACATCCACACCCGCCTCCTGATGAATGTTTCTGATCTGTCAGACGGGCACTTGGAGATTTTCTTCAATGAGAATTCTCCTGACATCAGCAGTGGACGTCTTCCTAGGAATACCAGTTTCTTTGCGATTACTGAGCTCACCAGGTCGCTCTTTCTTCAGAATGATGTTCCAACCTGTTGATTTTGGTGATCCTAAGGTATGGGCGATGTCCCTTACTGTTTTATTCTTGCTTTTCAGCCTCATAATGGCTTCTTTGAGTTTCATTTGCACAACTCTGGTCCTCATGTTGAAAAATGGCAACTACAGACTCCAAAAGTGATCAAAAGCTTAGAAGCAACCCTCGCTCTCTTGTACCTGTAACAAAGCAATTAAACAAACCTGAGTAATCACCAACACATGTAAAGCCAAATGTCCAAATATTATGATGCCCTGAAATGAGGGGCCTATGAATGTAATTTCTACATGGTCAAACCAAAATGTATTCAGATAACCAAGAATAAAATCTGGAATGAGCACTTTAATCAAGTGAATTGTTTGATGACAAATTTAAAACTGTGGAGCACAGTTTTGTCTCAAACATTACTGGAGGCCACTGTATTTTTGGCTATGGTCCCGTTTAGGTCTCTGCTCAAAGTTTCTGGGTCCCCTTCCCTGTGAAGCAGTCAAGTTTAGTTGGTTTCTTCCGAACTTCTCCCTTGCTCGCTACATAAATACATTAAAATATTTGATTTCAGTCCGTGACCCCCCCTTAAATGTGCAATGGCCCCCAGAGGGGTGTCACAACCCCCCCCCCCATTGAGAATGGCTGATCTATGTCATTAACATCTGGGATTAGCACCTTATTTTTCATTGCAGCCTCTGACCTCACTCAACAATTACCTCAGAATCATTAACCCCATTTTTACAACAGCTGTACTTATTCTAATCATCCCTCTGTATTTTGTTTATCGAACTGAATCGTTCATCATCACACATTTTGTCGCGAGATGGCATCTGCTATGGACCCTGCAGCCTGTAGATGGGACCTGTTCGAAATAGGAAATTCCTGATCTTGGGGAAATCCAGAACAAGGTGTCACAGTCTAAGGCAGTGGTTCTCAACCTTTTTCTTTCCACTCACATCCCACTGTAAGTAATCCCTGTGCCATCAGTGCTCTGTGATTAGTAAGGGGTTGCTGAAGGTGGGTAGAAAGAAAAAGTTTGAAAACCACTGTTTTAATCGTCCCTCATGGACTCGTTCTGTGCACGGTTTCAGAACTCCAAAGGAAATGGACCAATGACCATTTTTCTCAAGCAAAATATTTCAGTAACAATTGGTTCTAGAGCAGTGATTCTCAACTTTCCCTTCCCACCCACATCTCACCTTAAGCAATCCCTTACTGATCACAGAGCACCGATGGCCTAGGGAATACTTACAGTGGGATGTGAGTGGAAAGAAAAAGGTTGAGAACCACTGGTCTATGGAGCAGGGGAAGCATTTTGGACTTATGAGAAATTTCTTCACTTAGAGTTCAAAACTCAAGATTCAATTTTATTGTCATGTAATAAAAACAGTGTCATATTAAACAACAGAAAATGCCCGAAGCACCTCTTATAGTCAGAGAAAGCTAAGTAAAAGAAAGTCCCCTCAAAGACACAGTGTCTGTGGATTCACCTCCAGCGCTCTCACAGCCGCACAGAGTCCAGTCCAAGCCATCAGCAGCCCGAGCTCCAGATCCAAACTTCCAACACAATCAGGAACCCTTCAGCACCCTCACCACCCTCTCATATCCCATTCCCAACACCTGGTACCCCTTCAGCCAGACTTGAGCCAGTCTCCAGCAGCCCGCAACCTGAGTGGGTTCCTTGACTTGAGTCATCTGCTGCCTGTTCAGAGCCCCTCACCTGGTCCTGTCGTGGTCACCGTCCCGTAGATCCTCAACTTGTGGAACTCCCTACCACAGAAAGTTGTTGAGCCTGGTTCATGAGATATACAGTATCTAATGAAAATCCGGACGGCTCGGGGATTGGGTCAGTCCGGATTTTCTGGATTCTCAGGCAGTACTTTTAGAATTCAAATTTAAGGAGTATAAAAAAGAGATGAGCAGGTACATTTTGATACTTTATTAACAAAAAAAATTATTCATTTATTTCTGCAACTTCTGTGCACCTGTGGCATTTAGACATAAACGAGGCCACTAAATATTAAAAGTCTGAGAGTTTCAAGAAGTCTGGACTCTCGGGTGATCCAAATTTATGGACTTTTACTGTATTGGATGTGATCCTTGAAGCTCAAGGGATTGGGTGGGAAAGGGGGGTGGTGGGTGTGGAGAGAACAGGGTACTGAGGTCACATGATCAGTCATGATCACATTGAATAGTACAGCAGGCTGGAAGGGATGAATGGCCTCCTCCCACAGTTCTCACCAATGATTTGATGACAATAGACACATTGCTGTGGATTGAGGCTGCCTTGAGAATCTTTAGATCCATCTTTTGTTCCTTTCCTTGCATTACTCATGTTAGACACACATTAGCCTTCCACATCATTGTTTCTTCTTTCCTGCTCTCCACTCCATTCTTTTGTCCCTGCTTCACTCCCCACTTTTACCCTCTTACATTCTCTAGCTTTCACCAAATGGCAAAAACACGATGCTGGAGAAACTCAGAAAGCCAAACAGTGTCCTTTATGTAGCAAAGATAAAGATACAGAACCAACGTTTCGGGCTTGTGCCCCTCATCAAGGCATGAGCAAAATGTAGACAGGCATGTGAATAAAATGGTGGGGAGGAGTTGGGGGAAGAGGCAGGAGGAAGGGCATGTCCCACAAGCAGGAGGCTTCCATTATTTTACTCTATTTCACTGCAAAACTCTGTGAAAACTCTTCGAGGGATGCCTTCCCTGAGGAAGTTTTCCTCCTCTCTCCAAAGGGAATTCTGTGGGATTCTCTCTCACCATTCCCCATCTGTAATCCCCGCTGCTCTCAAGATCTATTACCTCCTGCCTGCAGGTCTCTCCACCCCCCACCCCCACATTTTGTTCGGGTGCCTGCCTATATTTTGCTCACACCTTGTTGAAGGGCTCAAGCCCGAAACGATGGTTATGTACCTTTATCTTTGCTATATAAAGGACACTGTTTGACCTGCTGAGTTTCTCCAGCGTAATGTTTTTACTTCAATCCTGGGGTCTCCAGACTTACATGTTTTATTTTTCACAAATGGTACCAAGCCTGAAATGTCCACTCCCCCTCTCTCCAGCTATGCTGCCTGACTTATTGAGCCTTAACAGTTTAATGTGTGTTTGAGTAGCTGATGTTCCTGTAATAATTCCCATGGCAACAGACACCACGCTGAAGTTAGTGAAAACATTTCTGATGTGTGGATTTCGATTCTGGTTATGGTTCAGGAGTGGGCTGGGGACCTCTCTGCTGTGTGGGGATGGTGACATCTACTGGTGGGTCAGGACAAGCCATGGCCAGTCAGTTGGAAAATGGAGTCACAGGAATACTGGAGGTACTCAGCCGGTCTTGCATCGTCCATCAGAGGTAAAGATTTATTACCAACTCCCACACCTTTTGTCAATTATTCTATGACAGGGGTCAAATTGCAGTGGATTGAGGCTGCCTCAGGAATCTTTCGACCCATTTGTGCACGTCTTCCTGATCTTTACTTATACCTTGAAGATTACCAAAATGTTGGTAATATATCTTTTCTTCCTATGGACACTGCAAGACCGGCTGAGTTCCTCCAGCATTTCTGTGCGTTTTTACTACAGTCACTCTGTGGTATTCGTTGCATTTTGGAAGAACAAACCAAGGTAGGACATACACGGTAAATGGTCAGGCACTGAGGAGTGCAGAGGAACAAAGGGATCTGGGAATTCAGATACACAATTCCCTGAAAGTGGCGTCACAGGTGGACAGGGTTATAGCTTTTGGCATCTTAATCTTCATAAATCAAAGTATTAAGTACAGGATTTGGGATAATATGGTAAGGTTGTTTAAGACATTTGTAAGGCCAGATTTGGAGCATTGTTTGCAGTTCTGGTCGCCACACTACAGGAAGGATATCAGTAAGATTTGAAAGAGTTGCTAGAAGATTTACTAGGATGTTTCCAGGTCTTCATGAGTTGAGTTATAGGGGAAGATTAAACAGGTTAGGACTTTATTCCTTAGAGCGTAGAAGAATGAGGGGAGGTTTGATCACTTACAAAATTATGAGGGTATAGACAGAGTAAATGGGAGTAGGATCTTTCCACTTATATTGGGAGAGATAAATAGAATGTGGCTTTAGGGTGAAAGGTTTTGGGGGAACGTAGAGGGAACTTGTTCACTCAGAGTGGTGGAAGTTAGGAATGAGCTTCCATCTGGCATGGTAAGTGTGGGCTTACTCTGAGAATAAATTGGATAGATATATGGATGGGAGCGGTCTGGAGGGTTATGGAATGGATACAGATCAGTGGGACTAGAGGAATGATGTTTTGGTACAGACTAGAAGGACCAAATGGCCTGTTTTCGGTGCTGTAGTTTTCTAATGTGAGAAGACATGCTTTTAAGAACATAATAAACAGGAACAGGAGTTGGCCGTTGACCCTGCTCCGCCATTCAATGTGATCATGGCTGATCTAATGATCAGCTCACCTCCACCTACCTGCCTTTTCCCCGTATCCCTTAATTCCTCTGATATGTAAAAATCTATCCAACCTTGTCTCATATTTACTGAGTTGATGCATTTTGAAAGGACAAACTAAAAGGCTGAGTACAGGGTTAATGGTTGGTTTCTTAAGAGTGTGGATGAACAGAAGGACCTTGGGGTTCAAATCTATATACCTTCAAGGTCATCGCACAGGTTGATATTGCCTTCAGAACACTTTTGGCTGTATTTTATGGATTACGGGCTGCTGATCACAAAAATCGCCTGAAAAATTTCATATCACATACTATTTTTTAGGTATAACCTATTTTTGTGATTTCCTGTCATACTTCAAGCAGACAAAACCATAAGTGCCACATATCATTGAAAATTCATTTTCTGCATTCTCACTTGGTCTCCTTCCCCGCTGATCTTGGTGCAGTCGGTGATAAACATGGTGAAAGGTTTCACCAGGACATTGCAACCATGGAAAAGCGGTGTCAGGGCAAATGGAATCCATCAGTGCCGGCCGACTATTGTTGGACACTGATGTGAGAGGCATCAGATGCTGAGTACAAATGAAAACTAGCGGCAAAACATTTTTAGGTCAATTGAACTAACACAATGTGCCAGCATCATTATGCGATTAAACGTGCTAAGTTCAATAAAAGTTAATTTAATGTTTCTCCAACTTCCGACATGATACAGCAAATCCAAATTTATCTTTGTGTTGAGCTTGAAGTTGTATATCAAAAAACCTCAATTGTTTCTCAGGAAGCCAACCTTTTGAAAAAAAAAATTGGAGAGTGTAATGCTATAGGCTGGCTGAGACAAGGTAATACTACAGTGGAGGACAAATTCCTGGACTGTGTACGAGATGGGTGTTCTGTCATGTTGGTAGAGGAGCCAAGTCAGGAACAGGCTGTTCAAGATTAGGTACGGTCTAATGAGAAGTGGTTACAAATGATTTTTGCTTCTTTTTGATAAGATCTCTGTCTTCAATGAGAGATCATATCTAACTGCCCACTGCAAAAAGTAAGGAGCCAAGAGTCAAATGAAAAGGAATTACTAAAGGAAATTAGTGATCATTAAAAATGTTTGGATAAATTAATTGGAATAAAAGCACCAGCACCAATAAACTACATCCCAGAGCATCACACAGTGTAGCTGTGGAAATGGTGGAGGCATCTTGTCATCTTCCAAAATTTGAAGGAGGACAAGTGTGATCTCTCCTCTCCTCTCACCACCACTTCCCACTCCTCCTTCAGTCAGTCCACTGCCTCTGTCCTTTTCTCTGCCTTGGATTTCACTCCAGCTCCTCTCCTGAGTGAGCCCTCTCACTACCTACCTCCCTCCTGCACACCCAGTTTGCCTCTTATTTTTGCTTCCCTACTCCATTCCCACCCCACCCACCCCAGGCTCTCCCTCCCACCTTGGCCTTTCCTGCTTTCTCTGTTGTTCAACCCCAGACAAAGGCCAAATGCTTCGGTCGCTGGTAAAACACTCAGCAGGTCGGGCAGCACCAAAAGGAGCAAGAAGGAGACTGAATGTTTTGGATCTTTCTTCAACTCTTTGCCTGCATCTGCCTTCACAAGTAAGAATCTTTATTATTCACTATGTTCCTATTTTGCTTAGAAAACAAAGCATTTACAGATTTAGTTCAACACAGGTGAAGTGTTTGTCCTGGGAAAATGTAACCGGCTGGATTTAATTTTAAAAAAACCAAGTAAAAGAATCTTGGTGGGGAAAGTTCCGTGTTTCTTCAGTTGTCATCCTCCTCCTCCTCCTCCTCCTCCTCTTCCTCCTCCTCTGCGGCTGCCAACTGCTCTTCAATCGCGGCGCGCAGTGCCTGCTCCTCTTCCACCGTCGGGTCTTCCACTTCGGTGGTATCGGGCCCACTGGCATACTCCGACTGCACTGCCGGTGCTGCAGGGGGGCTGTAGTTCTCCGGACTGTACTTGTGGCCCCAGCCCAAGTAGACATTCTCAAATTTCCTGTTAAGACACACAATGGGAACTCCAGGCTAAAGAAAGCCGTGAAACGCAAAAGTCTGCCGATACTGTAATTGGAGTGAAAATGCTGGAGGAACTCAGTGTCCATGGGAGATAAAGGTATATGACTGATGTTTCGGGCCTGAGCCCCTCTTCAAAGTATGAATAAAAAGATGGCAAGTATCTGAATTAAAAGGCTGTGGAGAAGGAAAGAAAGGGCAAGGGGTGGAGTACAGGCCAACAGACAAAGGGTATTAATTGGACCCGGACAGGAGAGAGGAAAGGTGAGAATTGATTATGGGAGGGGGTTACAGAGCTGGGGAAAAGGGGATAGAGGGACAAGGGGAGGAGAAATAGCTAGAGGAAAGGAGGCAGAGGGATAAATGGGGTGGGAGGGCTAACGGAAATTCAGGGTCAATGTTAATGCCATCTAGTTGGAGGAGGGAAGAATGGGGAAAGGGAGCAGCACAGACAAAAGGTGTTCATTGGACATGGATGGGACACAGGAAGGACACCAGTGTCCTGCTTAGTGGGCCTGGCCTATTGACCCCTCCAAGATGATCTGGTGATGCATCGGTCAAACATCACTTTTGTCACCTGTTCAATTTCAAGGTCTGAGGGTCGATGCCAAGTTTCTGCCAACAAAGGGTCCATCTATTACAGCACCAGCGTCCCGGGTTCAAATCCCACGCTGTCTGTAGGGAGTTTGTACATTCTCACATGGGTTTCCTCCGGCTGTCTATGGGGATTGTAGGTCAATTGGGTGTAATTGGGCAGCATGGGCCGGAAGGGCCTGATACCGGGCTGCATGTCTAAACTTTTTTTTAAATTTAAAATCTCTGTGCCCTTGCTTACACTTTTGGCCATCCTTGAGATCATGTCTTCGATTAACTGAGATTCCTCCTTGGATCCATGCTGGAAGGCACCAGCTCCTTCCCACACCATGTTCTGATGAAGTGAAGGAGCTTGGCAACCCTTCAGCCAATCAAGTCTGTACTAACCATCCCTTTGCATGGATCTTTTGTTATTCTGCCCTCTTTCTCATCCCCACACCCCAGGTTCTACCACTCACATATACAAGAGGGCAATTTACAGAGGGCAATTAGGGTTAAATAAAAAAATCTGCAGATCCAATGTACAAATATTGTACATTGTCAATGTACAATGAAGAAACTCAGCAGGTCCACGCTGCATCCATATTCACATTTAAAAATAGTAATTACACAATGCTGGAGAAACTCAGCAGTTAAACCGCATACTTTACAGAGGAAAGATAAAGATACATAGCCAACATTTCAGTCTTGAGCCCTTCATCAAAGTATGGAAAAATGTCGGCAAAACTCGGCTGCAGGAAGCACCACACTTGCGCCCACCCCATCTCCCTCTCCACCATTCAGGGGCCCAAACAGTCCTTCCAAGTGAAGCAGCACTTGACTTGTGAATCTGCAGGAGTCGTCAACTGCATCCGGTGCTCCCATTGTGGCCTCCTGTACATCGGAGAGACTGGACAAAGACTGGGACCACCTTCACTCTGTCCTCATCAATAACGGGGATCTCCCAGTGGCCAACCATTTCAAGTCTGCCCCCCATCCTCGTGCCGACATGTCTGTATGTGGCCTTGTGCAATATCAAACCAAGACCACCCATAAATTGGAGAAGTAACTCCAAATATTCCATCTAGGCACTCTCCAGCCAGATGGACTTCTCCAGTTTCTGCTAGACCACTCCCTGTTCTTCTTCTCTTCCCCATCCCTCTATATTTTTTCCTCCCACTCTCCACCACCTTCCCTCTTCATTCACAGAACCATCCTCCCTCCCACTGTTTGCTAGTTTGCCCTCCCTCCCTTATCCACCTATTACCTCCTGCCTGCAGGCCTCCGCACCTCCCCTGCCCCTCTCCCTACTGGGCGCTGTAAGGTAAAACATCATGAGATGGGAATGTGTAGGGAGTTACCCTGTACAGGGCAGTAACAAGAAGGGGAGGTGTCCTTGTACTCCTGTTAGGTAAAACATCATGAGATGGGAATGTACAGGGCTGTAACAAGATGTGAATGCATCCTTGTACTTACAAGATAAGAGAGACATTGATGGATTGAGAGGCAGGAAGCTAGCAGGGAAAGGATAGCAACAGTTTTAGTCATTGGACAAGTAATGATATGATGATGTTCTAAGCACATATCCAAGGGTATAAAAAATCACCATTTTGCTGATAACGGCAGAATGCATTCTCCGACTAACATGGTTGGTCGCAAGTGTTACAATCCGGTAATAAAGAACAAAGAACCCTGATTTCGACTCAGCCTGGTGTTTGTCTCACTCATTCATGAACAAAGCAGACCTAACAGCGCCTGCCTACATTTTGCATGATGAAGGGCTCAAGCCCGAAAGGTTTTTTTACCTTTGCTTTATAAAGGACACTGTCAACCAGCTGAGTTTCTCCAGCATTGTTTTTACTTCAAGCACGGTGTCTGCGGACTTTCGTGTTTGACTCCATACCTACCTGTGTCCATGACAATTGACAATTAGCCTGCTGACCTATGTCTTTGGGATGTGGGAGGGAACCTGCGGTCACAAGGAGAAGGAACAAATTCCACACTAGGGTTGGGATTGAACCTGGGTCTCTGGTGCTTGGAAGCAGTGGTTCTACCCATTGCACCTCTGTGGCTCCTGAACACATCCTGTTGGAAGGAGGAGCTAAGCACAAGATCTAAGAGCAGAAGTTGGCCCATCGAGTCTGCTCTGCTGTTCTAATCATGAGCTGATCCATCCTCCCACTCAGCCCCAGTCCCCACCTTTCTCCCGTAACCCTTGATGCCCTGACTAATCAAATGCCTGTCAATCTCTCCCTTAAATACACCCAATGACCTCGCTTCCACAGCCACCTGTGGCAACAAGTTCCACAGACTCATGACCCCCTGAGTAAAGAAATTTTTCTGCATCTGTTTTAAATTAATGCCTTTTAATCCCAAAGTTGCGTTCTCTTGTCCTAGATTCCCCAACCATGAGAAACAACCTTGCCACATCTACTCTGTCAAGGGCTTCCAGCATTCAAAATGCCTCTAGAAGGTCCCCCTCATCCTTCTGTGCTTCGAGGACCGTCCAAGAACCAACAACTATTCCTCATATGCTAACCCCTTCATTCCTGCTATCATTCTAGAATCTTCTCTGAACGAGAGTTCTCCAATGCACATCTTTTCTCAAACACAGCACCCAATACTGGTCAATACTCCAAGTGAGGTTGCACCAGTGCCCTATAGAGTCTCAACATCACATCCCTGCTCTTGTATGCTATCTCTCTCGAAATGAATGTCAACATTGCATTCGTCTTCTTCACCACTAACTCGACCTGGAGGTCAACTTTTAGGCTGGGTATCCTGCATGAGGACTCCCAAAATTTTGATTTCTCTCCCCATCTAAATAATACTCTGCCCGTCTATTTCTTCTAGCACAGTGCCTGCCCGTTCACTTTCCAACATTGTAGTTCATCTGCCATCTCCTTGCCCGTTCTCCTCATCTCTCTGCAGCCTTTCCTTATCCTCAGCACCACCTCCTCTATCACCTATTTTTGGTATCACCTGCAAATTTAGCCACAAACCCATCTATTCCGTAATCCAAATCAAATGACGGAAAAAGAACCGGCCCCAACGCTGACCCCTGTGGAACACCACTGGTCACCGGTAGCCAATGGGTAGTCAATCCCTTTATTCCTCCTCTCTGTTTCGTGCCAATCAGCCAATGCTCCACCCATGCTAGTAAACTTCCTGTAATTCCATGGGCTCAAATCTTGTTTCACAGCCTCAGTGTGGCATCTTGTCAAAGGCCTTTTGGAGGTCCAAATATCCAACATCCACTACATCTCCCCTGTGTATCCTTCTAGTCTAGAAAAACTTTCCTGAAGTACTTGGATACTCACTTTCCAGTCGCAAATGTCCACGCTCCTGGCCAGAGATTGGACTGTACCACTGCAATGGCATATTGAGGAATCAGATTGGATGAAGCCTTCATCGTCCATGGGAGGACACCATTGACCTCTGGAGGGGGAGAAATAAAACATTAGAAGCAAGTGTTTGGAGAATTATGGACACGTTCACCCAGGAAACAAACCTTGTGGATGTATTCTTCAATGTCTTTACAAGACATTGGTGAGACCCCACTTGATATGTTATGAGCAATTTTGGGCTCCTCATTTAAGAAAGGATGTGCTGACGTTGGAGAGGGTTCAGAGGAGGTTCACAAGGATGATCCTGGGAATGAAAAGGTTATTATATGAGGAATGTTTGACAGCTCTTGGCCAGTGCTCATTGGAATTTATTAAAATGAAAGGGGGTCTCATTGAAACATATTGAATATTGAAAGGTGTGGACAGAGTAGATTTAAATTTTTATATTTAAATTTTTTTTAATTAAAATTTGGACATACTGCAGGCTAACAGGCCCTTCTGGCTAACGTGCCAATGCTGTCTAATTAGTCCAATTTAACTTACAATACCGGTACGTTTTTGAAGGGTGGGAGAAAACTGGAGCATCTGGAGGAAACCCACATAGATATGGAGAGAACATACACACTCCTACAGACAGCACTGGATGTGGAAAGATGTAGATGTAGTCAGGCTGTTTCCCATGATGGGAGAGTCTAGATAAGAGGGCACAACTTCAGGAATGAAGGCAGTCCATTCAGAACAGAGATGCAGGAAATTTCTTTTGCCAGAGGATGGTGGAATTTGCAACAAATTGGGTGTGTTTAATGCACAGATTGATAGGTTCGTGATTAGCCAGGGCATCAAAGGTTATGGAGAGAAGGTTAGGAGGTGCGGCTGAGTTAGAAAATGGATCAGGTCATGACTGAATGGCGAGACAGACTCGAATGGGCTGAATAGCCTTTGTCTGCTCCTATGTCTTATAGTCTCCCCTTTCCCTTTTGTCTCTTGGAATTTGGGATTTAGTGAGAAAGTGGGACTCTCCAGAGGGTGGGAATTTGGTGGTAAATTGGATCGTTGTGAGAAGGGGAATAGATGAGGTTGAGCGAAAGATTTGTGTTATTGGAAATGAGCAGGCTACTTATATATTCTTTAAATTATATCTTATATGTGATTATTATGTCGTGTGCATTATATATGTGGGGATTGTGGTCTGGAAAAATACTGTTACATCTGGTTTTATGTATATAGTCAGATGATAATAAACTTGCATGAAGAGAAAAATATGTGGGGTTGAATCTATGGACAGTGTCCCAATGGCCTCCTTCTGCACTGAATTGTTCCCATTCCATCGGCCAACATGGGTAAGTAGGAAGGAATTTTTCAACAGCAACTTGAGAAAAATCAGAAATTTTGGTTATGACAACATGCAAGGAGTTCACTCCGGTGACTACCTGCATCCTCGGACAATGGGGTAAGGAGGGGAGGTCCCACCTCTGGCTCCAGCTCATCTGGTGCCTCTTCCTCCTCTTCCTCCTCCTCCTCCTCCTCAAAATCCTCCTCCTTTTTCTGAACAGCATTGAACCAGACACACCGACCCTGCAACCAGAGAAAGTAGCTGGAGTTTGCAAATCAAGCTGCTCAATTAAGAATCCGTAGTAAAACATGGAAGTCTGCAGAGAGAGAGAGAGAGAGAGAGAGAGAGAGAGAGAGAGAGAGAGCAAGAGAAAGAAAGGGTTGAACTATTTTTCTGCCTAGTCTGCCCCCTCCCATCCATGTACCTGTCTAAATTCTTCTTGAATGTTAAAATTGAGCCCACATTCATCACTTCAGCTGGCAGCTCGTTCCTCACTCCCACCGCTCTCTGTGTGAAGAAGTTCCCCTTAAACTTTTCCCCTTTCATCCTTAACTCATGTCCCCTGGTTTGTATCTCACCTCCCCTCAGTGGGAAAAGCCAACCTACATTTATTTTGTCTGTCCCCTCATAATTTTAAATACATATATTAAATCTCCCCTACGCTCCAGAGAATAAAGTCTTCACCTGCTTAATCTTTCCCTGTAACTCAGTTCCTGAAGTCCAGGCATCATCCCAGTAAATTTTCTCTCCACTCTTTCTATCTTATTGATCTCTTTCCTGTAGTTGGGTGACCAAAACTGCACACAATACTCCAAATTTGGCTTCACCAATGTCTTATGCAACTTTACCATAACCTCCCAACTCCTGTACTCAATACCTTGATTTCTGAAGGCCAATATTCCAAAAGCTTTCTTTACAACCCTATCTACCTGTGATGCCACTTTCAGGGAATTATGTATCTGTGTTCCCAGATTCCTCTGTTTTGCTGCTCTCCTCAGTGCCTGACCATTTACTGTGTACGTCCTTTCTTGGTTTATCCCTCCAAAAGTGCAACACCTCACCCTTGTCTGCATTAAATTCCATCTGCCATTTTTCAGCTCATTTTTCCAGCTGGTCCAGATCCCTCTGCAAGCCTTGAAAATCTTCCTCCAATCTTTGTATCATTTCCAAATTTGCTGTCCAGGTAAACATGGCTGATAAACTCTGAACATTCCAATATTCACAGCAAAGTCCCTGCCCCCAGTGAGACCTACATAGGTGAAGTATGTAAGTAGTAAGAACATTTTTTAAAATATAAAATGCAAATGTAAAGTGTTGACATCACACCTGTGGGAGTATGTGCTGCGTGTGATGGACCCAGTTCGCCAAGTTGTCCAACAGCTCTGGCACTGGAATGCCCTCAAAGTCTGTGTTTTCCTCATAACTCTCTCTCACTGCTCCCTCCTCTTCTTCCTCCTCTTCCTCTCCAAACTGGTAGAACCCCAGTGGGCTGATCTGTGTGCCGGCAGATATTCGAGCAATCTGCGCCCTCAGGTAGTTCATCTCGTTGCCAGGAAAGGGTGGGTAACTGATGATGGGAGCATCCAAGTTGCCGGTGAAAAACTTCTTGATCTTCCTAGCTGTTGTGATCTGTGCTGGGGTAACTGGGGGGAGCCTGGTCCAAACCCTCGCTGGCTCACTGCAAACAAAGTAAGTGTACCTGTTGGTGCCAGAGCGATTCCTTTCTTTTGGGATTACTGGCAGTGGTTTATACGTTGACGCTGGTGGTTTGTCCTCCACTACCTCTCCCTCTTCCTCACCATCCTGATCAGCATCCTTCCTATCTTCTTCCTTTTCCTCTTCCTTCTCAATTTCCTCCTCCTCTTCCTCCCCTTCCCGCAACTCCACCTCAGCTATGATGTAATTCCCTTTGATGCCCAGGATTTTCCCCCAAAACCGGCATTTCTGCAGTGGCTGACTGTCCACCAGTTGCTTCAGTGCCAGAAAGATGTGGTACATCTCATTCCTGCTGAGACCAACCCCTGCTTGCTCGAAGTAAAACGCCATTTCCATCACATTTGGGAGAGGCGTCTCCAACTGCTGGAGGAAGCAGAACAAGAAGGGTAAATGGGAATGATGCCACAAACATTTACTATAAGAGGAAAGAAAAATGCTTGCTAATTTCTTCAGAAACTTTCACAACCTCAAAATGTCTCAAATCATTTTATAACCACTGTTCTTTTTAAGTATAATTACTACATATGCTTAGGAAATACTGGGAGGATGTGTTTGACATGGACTAGAAGGGCCGAATTGGCTTGTTTCTGTGATGTAATTGTTGTATGTTACAGGACTATTCGTCAATTTCACAGCAAGTGGTAAGAAGCTGTTTCCCCAGCCTGGCAGTCCTGATTTTGATGCTCATGTACCTCCTTCCTGATGGTAGTTCCTCAAGATAGTGTGGATTGAATATAATTCTTTGAGCCTTATACTTTGTGAGGTATACCCACGTACCCACCACCCTGTGTTAAAAATATTGCCTCTTTTAAATCTTTCCGCTTTCACCTAAGCAGAATTAGAATTTGGCACAGACTAGAAGGGCCAAAGATCCTGTTTTCAGTGCTGTAATGTTCTATGGTTCTAAATCTATGGCATCTAGTTTAAGACTCCAGTAACCTGGGGAACATTGAGAGAGCAGGAATCAATCCACCTGTTTTGATCATTAGTGGGGTGTTGGCATATCTGTACACATTTGTTCCACAATACTGCTCCCCTACTTATAATGATCTGACTTATGCTTTATTCAACTTATGATGAGTTTGCCAGAATGTAACCCCATTGTAAGTTGAGCACCTGTACCAGGCATCTGCTGTGTTAATGTAATGCAAACATTCACACTTACTAATTGACAAGAATGGGAATGGGAGTAGCAAAGACTGGTGTTGAGTGAACAAAAATTATTTGTAGGTGAAACATCAACAGTGGCTGCTGGCCTAAGGAACTGCCAAAGACTCAAGACCAGCCAATTAGTACTTACCACTTCTTCTTCATGGTCCACCCCTTCTTCCTCTTCCACTGCCTTGACAAAGAGAGATTTCTGAACTTCAGCTAAACTGTACGCCATTGTGGTTTCATACTCATCTCGCAGCGTGTCTATCTTTTTGGAGAATTGCGACCTCTTGATGTTCACGCTGATGTCTTCGATGATGTCCACGGCATTGACGGGCCTCTCGTCCAGCACTTTTGTCAACAGCTCAGAGAGGTGGTCATAGCTAAAGGGGCAGTAACAAAGAGACTAAAGTGTTTTAATGTTATTGCCTAAAGGATCCCTTCATCTTAACTTCAACCATTTAAAACCTTTCTCTGTTTTCTTGCCCTCTTCCTTTGCAATATCTGCTAAAATAAAGAGGTTCCTTAAGCAAGATCACATGCAGACAGGGACCATGTTGCAGACCAGTCACGTCCTAATCATAATGGGCATGCTGAACTCCCGGTTACATGCCATTTGAACTCCCTTCTCATTCCCACGCCAATATCTCCACTGCCAGAGTGAGCCCTAAAACAGAGGAACAACACCTCCGCCTGGGCAGTCTGCAACCCAGTGGTAAAAAACAGTAAGTCTTCTTCAATTTCAGCTAACGAGTTCCCTTTCTCTTCTTCTGAGCTACTCCCATTCTTCCCACTCCCCACATTTTAGACCCTTTGCCCGCCCACACACTCATCCCCCTCTGGTTCTATCCATCTACCCTTCACCTCTCCTCTAATAGCATCCATTCTAGTCACCTCATCTACTTATAGATTCCAGCATTAGTCCCTCTGACTCCACATCACTGCACGCACCTTCCCCCCCACCCCCACTCCTCAAGTGTTCATCAATTTTGGTAAGCCCAACCTCTATCTGGTTCCACCTCTTTGTTACCTATTCTTTTCATTCTCACAACCCCCCCATCCCCACAGTAGTCTCTCTGTTTCTTCATGTCTCTCCACCTCTGCTACCTTCTATCCAATACTTTATCACCTCTTGGTCCCTCCCCAACTTCTTTCCCCATTATATATGTAATATCAGCCCCCTTATTTTTATTTTGCTAAATTTTAAATTTAATTTTAATTTTAAAAAATATTATACAGCACTGTAACAGACCCTTCCGGCCCACTGGCCTATACTGTTCAAATATCCCAATTACCCTGTTTTGAAGGGCGGGAGGAAACCATAGCAACTGAAGGAAAACTCATGCAGATATGGGCAGACATACAAACTCCTTACAGAGAGCGCCAGATTCAAACTCATGTCGCTGACGCTGTAACAGTGTTGTATTAATTAACCACAGCGCTAACCACCTCAAGTCTTGATAAAGAGTCTTGACACAAAATGTGGAATTACGACTTCTCCCCATTGACGCTGCCTGACCCGATGAGTTCGTGCAGTTTCACTCAAAATTCCAGCAACTGCAACTTTACTAATTATCTGTAATCTCTCGTGTCTCTGAGATATTTTTTTCCTTATCTGTTTTCACCAGCCTCCATCTAGAAACTCTCTCCTCCCTCACCTGGTTCCATCTGCCAGTCATCCCCACCTCTTGGATCCATCTATCACCTACCAGCCGCTGCCTCGCCTCTCACCTCTTTATGCTGGCTACCTACCTTCCCTCTACACCAGTGTTTCTCAACCTTTTTACCCTTGTGGAACCTTTGAAATAGTTTTCATGTCTCAGGGAACCCCTGCATAAAAATTATTATATACCATTATTAATATCTATCTCTTTTATATTTTTATCGTAGTTCACGTGGTAAACGTTATATTTTTTTTTGGATAACTTGTTTAAGGAAAAAATGACCCCTTTTTTGGTCAAATTTATTGGCAATGCAAAAAAAAAATCATACTGCTCATTTATGAGACCTCACACCGAGGTTTTCATTTTAAATGATATTTGAGGTTGAAACAAGGATTTTCCAACAATCCGTGTATAGTAAAATGACAAATATAAAATTAAACAAAAATTACTCAAAAATGCATTGGCCTATTTATCACTGTTTCTTGCAGAACCCTAGAGTTCTGGGGAACCCTGGTTGAGAAACACATAGCAACAATATGGGATTTTATCAATTACAAGGAAAGCTCACAATTGAGGAAAATGGCTGCAAGTAAGTAAGGCGTGAAAGAGAGATCTGAGGGGCAGTGAGATCAGAGGACGGAGAGATGGTAGAGGAGGTGAGCAAATGGGATAGAAGGAAAATAATATTGGTTAAAGGTCACAATTTTGTTTCAAAGATTTGGTTGGAATACTCACAGGCTGAGACTGGATATGGTGCTTTTCTGCAGCAGATAAGCCTTTGCATTTCGGATCATGGTTTCACTTGCAGAGTCCAGGTTCAGCTCAGACTCCATCTGCACCAGCTTCTCCCCGCTCTCTGCGGCACTGGGAACTTTGCTCTGCTTTGCCGACTCACTCTGCTTGGGACTCTCCACTTTGCCTGCAGCCTCTGTCATCTTTGTTTCCTTTTCCCAAGCTGACTATAGTTATTTTTGTCTCTTTCCCTCCCCCGGCACGTTCTGCCCCTCTCGTTATCTTTTTACCTCCCGTCGTTCAGATTATTTTCTCCCCTACCAATTTGTTTCTCTGTAGTCCTACTTCACTTTCCCACGCTATTGTATTCTCCCACCTAATTTTCTCAATTTACACTGCACCACAGGTTCTTTCTCCTTCTCGTATTGCAACACTCACCCTCGTCCAGTCGTTCCAACTCTCCCAATACTTAAATCAATTTTATCAATACCCTGAAACTCTCTCCCCTCAGAACCTGTCCCCCTCCCCTTGATCTGTTCCCCCCTCTCCACAGGTGTTACCCCTCCCCTCTCAGTCATTACCCCCTTCCCCTCAATCTGTTCCCTCTCCCCTCAGACTGTTGCCCCCTCAGTCTGTTCCCCTTCCCTCAGACTAATCCCCCCTCCCCTCAGACTGATCCCCCTCCCCTCAGACTGATCCCCCCTCCCCTCAGACTGACCTCCCCTATCCTCAGACTGACACCCCCTATCCTCAGACTGACACCCCCTATCCTCAGACTGTTCCCCCCCTCTCCTCTCTGCCTGTTCCCCCTCCCCTCCCCTCAGACTGTTCCCCCTCCCCTCGGTCTGTTCCCCTCCCCTCCCCTCGGACTGTTCCCCTCCCCTCCCCTCGGACTGTTCCCCTCCCCTCCCCTCGGACTGTTCCCCCTCCCCTCGGTCTGTTCCCCCTCCCCTCAGACTGTTCCCCCCTCAGTCTGCCCCCTCCCCTCAGACTGTTCCCCCCTCGGTCTGTTCCCCCCTCAGACTGTTCCCCCTCCCCTCAGACTGTTCCCCCCTCGGTCGGTTCCCCCCTCAGACTGTTCCCCCTCCCCTCAGACTGTTCCCCCTCCCCTCGGTCTGTTCCCCCTCCCCTCCCCTCAGACTGTTCCCCCCTCGGACTGTTCCCCCTCAGACTGTTCCCCCTCCCCTTGGACTGTTCCCCCTCAGACTGTTCCCCCTCCCCTCAGACTGTTCCCCCTCCCCTCGGACTGTTCCCCCTCAGACTGTTCCCCCTCCCCTCAGACTGTTCCCCCTCCCCTCAGACTGTTCCCCCTCCCCTCAGACTGTTCCCCCTCCCCTCAGACTGTTCCCCCTCCCCTCGGACTGTTCCCCCTCAGACTGTTCCCCCTCCCCTCAGACTGTTCCCCCCTCGGACTGTTCCCCCTCAGACTGTTCCCCCTCCCCTCAGACTGTTCCCCCTCCCCTCGGTCTGTTCCCCCTCCCCTCCCCTCGGTCTGTTCCCCCCTCAGACTGTTCCCCCTCCCCTCCCCTCAGACTGTTCCCCCCTCGGACTGTTCCCCCTCAGACTGTTCCCCCTCCCCTCAGACTGTTCCCCCTCCCCTCGGTCTGTTCCCCCTCCCCTCCCCTCCCCTCAGATTGTTCCCCCCTCGGTCAGTTCCCTCCTCAGCCCTCGGTTGTTTAACTCCTCCCCCCCCCTCCCCTCAGTCTCTCCCTTCACCCTCCAACACTCCAGCCCCTGGTCTCTTCCACTCCAGGCGGCCTCGGCCTCTCCGTTTCCAGGGCGACTGTTGCCGCCACTCGGCGCGTTGCTAGGCGATACTAAACAACGCCAGGTGTTTCGTCAGGGCGAGTGTGTCGTCGCATGCGCCTTGCGTCACCGCGGTACGTCGTTGCCGTTAAGGTGAGCGTGCCATGAAAGAACGGGCCCGTCAATCAACGACTCATCAGCGTCAAGGTAGGCTCCAACGTACGTCTTGCGTCATCGCGGCTGAGTTGTTGCCGTCAAGGTGAGGGCTCCAAACGGCACGTCCTACGTCATCGCGGCTGCCAGCGGACGTCACTAAGGTAGAGTGAGAGTGAAGGGGAACATGGCGGCAGGAATGATGGGGTAACAATGGGAGTGGGGATTTAATTCTAGGGTCCAGGGATTCCAGAGGAGAAAGTGATAAGACAGGGAGTCATGATCATCCAGCCAAATGATGTGGGAGGGATGTGCTTGCATCCTTATCACCTGTTGAGCACCCTGGCTCTCCGGTGGCCGCCCATTTCAATTTCCTTGCTGACATGGCCACCCATGGTCTCGTGCACGGCCAGACTGAGACCAGCCGCAGTTGGAGGAACAGCACCTCATCTTCTAACCGGACAGCATTAACATCGATTTCTCCGGTTTCCGTTAAACCAACCCCGCCGCCCCCTCCTCCCCCCCCTCCCCCCCATCTCTGACTCCTTCCACGGAGCCAAAATCAACTCTATCCATCCAACACCTTCTGTCAGTTGGTCTGGACGACCCCCTGCCGTTCTCTCAAGTCTTTCGACTTGCTTGCTTTTGCTTATACCTTGAAGAAGGGCTCAAGCCTGAAACTTCTAATGCATCTTTACCTCCTTTGGACGCTGCGAAACCAGCAGACTTCTGTGCATTTTCACTTAGTGCCAGCATTCAGACTCCCACCGGCTATCAAGGCTGCTGGCATTTTGCATGCCACTCGAGCTTGTTTCATTCTCCCAGTCACCTCTTGCCTTTGGGACCATGCTCCTCCTACCACCCCCCTACCCACCATTTTGTTTCAGGCACCTGCCTACATTTTGCTCATATGATGAAGGGCTCAAGCCCAAAATGTTGGTTCTGTATCTTTATCTTTGCTCTCTGGACTCGGTTTGACCTGCTGAGTTTCTCCAGCATCATTTTTACATCAACCACGGTGTCTGCAGAGTTTTATGTTTTATTCCTCTCATTCTCCCAATTCGTTTTGCTATTGCATCTACTCCAATCATGAGACTTTCTCCAAGGGTGTCTCCTTATCAGCAGTTGCCTGAAATTCAGCTCTCCATCCCTTCTCCTCCTGGGCAGAGGTTTCTCTGGATTCCACATTTCCACCCCAAGAACCTGTGAATTTAATGCAACATCCTTCTCAATTCCCACCTCCAGCAAGATTCCAGCATTACGTGTGATCTCTTTTCACTCCATTTTCTGGTTTATATTTCAATCCCCACTCACTGCAGCACTTTCTCTCAAAACTACAAGCTGAAGGGAGTCAGAAGGATGAGGGAAAGATGGAGACCAGGAGAGAGGGTTAATGTAAATTACACCATCTGGTTGGAGATTGCCAGTACAGAATACAAAGTATTGTTCCTCCAATTTGAGGCTATGGTCAGGCATGTTAGAGTGGCAGTGGGGTGTGGAATTAAAATGGTTGACCACTGGGAGGTCCTTGCAGTTGGCAGCAGACAGAGCAAAGGTGCTCAACATAGTGTTCCTCCAGTCTCCCTGATGTGGAAGAGGCTGCATGGGGCACACCGGATGCACAGGTGATGTGATGCTCATTTGATGTCACCAATGCCAAGGAACTGATTGTGGGGGCTTTAGGCAGAGGTGTACGATCCAGTGATCGTTGAAGGATCAGAGGTGGAGAGGGTGGGCAAATTTAAATTCCTGGACCCAGCACCCTATTGGCATCATGAAGAAAGCTCATCAACACCTCTACTTCCTCAGGTTTGGTATGACATCAGAAACCCTGGCAAATTTCTACAGATGTGTGGTGGAAAGTGTGCTGACTGGCTGCATCACGGTCCGGTATGGGAACACCAATGCCAATGAGCGTAAAGCCCTGCAAAAAGTAGTGGACATAGCCTGGGACATCACAGGCAAAGCCCCTCCCCACATCAAGGACATCTACAGGTAACACTGCCGTCAGAGAGCAGCAGCAATCAAGGATCCACACCGCCCAGCACATGCTCTGTTCTCACTGCTGCCATCAGAAGAGGTAAAGGTGCCACCAGGTTTAGGAATAGTTGTTAACCCTCAACTGTCAGACTCAACAACAAACTCAGATTTATTTCAGGACTCTTATTACTGTACATTTAGACCTCCATTTGCATTTATTTTATGCTTGAATAGTTTACAGTTACCAATATAGAAATTCTGCCTGGCCCACAGGAAAAGAATTTCAGGGTTATATGCAATGTTATGCATTTACTCTGACAATAAATCTGAAATTTGAAGCTTGAAAGGAACATTTAGGGCTCCCGAATGGTGGTGAGGTTTTGGGTCAAGTGTACCACTTCAGGGGCAGGTTCTCAGGGTGGGGTGTGAACTGGAGTGATCGCTTCAAAAAGTGGGGAGGGGAAAAATGTGTCTTGTGGTGGATCGCTTTGTAGGTGGCAGAAATGGAGAACATGAAGGATGCGAAAGCTGGAAGGATGGGAGGTGAGGATGAGGTGGGCAAGGACAAGGGGAACCCTGTCCTTGTTGTATCTGTGGAGGGGAGGAGGACTGATATGCAGGGAATCTAGATGTAGAATGGGTCTGAGCTCTAGACAAGCTCGAGACTTTTGTGGCTTAGCTATTCATTGTGTCAATTCTGGATCATAGTGGTACATGAATAAATTGATTGCACAAATTTCAAAACACAGGAAAGAACACCAAGCCAGATATAGAGGTGAGAGAAATGGTGGATTAGGAATGGAATGGGAAAGAAGAGAACAGGAAAGGCCTCGATACATCAGCATGAAGGAGGAAGAAGCAAGAGTGGGGCCCGAGGAACTGATGATAAAGGTGAGAGTGAGGAAGACAGAAGGGTTCAACTAGACCCGACCACAGTCTATAATTTAAAAAAAAAATCACAATTCTGACAGGAACCCACACAGACCTAGGAGCTGATCGGTTGGGGGACCACACAGGCTGCCAGAGACTAGTTCATGGGAACCAGGGATCAGAAATGGGATTCAAGAGGGTGCTCCCACAGGCTTCCTGATCGTGTCGGGGTTCGGATCTGGACCTCGGGTAGCTGATGGATCAAATTGGAGTCTGTGGCTGTAGGAATCACTGGAGGCAAATCCATGGACACTCAGCGACTCTGAAGGAACTCACTTTTGCTTCTCTTTTTCCAATTGTTTGGGGTGCGAGCAATGCTCATAGCAACTCTTTGCCCATCTTACAGCAGACAAAGTTGTAGATTACATTTTTAACATCAATAAAAAGAACTTTAAACAATGATTTCCACAAGTGCACTGCCAACACTCCAAACTTTTATTCAATTCACATTCTTACAACTTCAGCTGTGAAACTCTCCATACAGAACAAACCACACAGGCACTTTATACCAAGTCAAACAACCATATTTCAATACTAAAATAACATTTAATAGAATTTTAAAGGAAATATGAATAGGTTCATCTCGAAGATACTGCTTCGAGTGAAATTAGCTTAAGTTGGTATGACTGGAAAATGCGTTCAGATTTGAAGACCGTACATGCTAGACTCTACATGAAGTTCTGAAGCAGCTTCAGTACATTCCAGACTCAACCCAGATTCCCAGGTGTCTGAATCGGTTGTGGACCTGACTTCCTAAGTTGCATAATAGACCCAGAAAAGCAACAAGGGCAGCAGTGCTTCACATGAAGTGGCAGAAAATGGGGTCAGACACTTTCCTGCACCCGGAACCTGCTCAGCAATCTTGTTCGCCAGGAGTGTGGGTTTGCTGGCCAGGCAGAGCCAATTGTGTGTGCACACAACAAAATGATAGGTCAAAGTCCCCATAACAGGTACGTCCAGACTCTGAACTCTTGTCCAGAATCTGCTGAGGAACCTGAAATGGGCTGAGCTGCATCAGTGGGAGAAAAAAGAATGGACAGTGTATTGGGCAGGAAGGTTGACAATTCTCTATGCTGCTTGACCTGCTTGAGTACCTCTAGTAGATTGCTTTTGATCCACTTTTTCCAGCATGTGCAGTCCCTCGAGGGCCAACACAGCAGCCACTCCTGTTGAAACAGGAACAGGTTTTTTTTAAAAATAAAATCACAACACATGTGGGCTTAACTACTTAAAAAAAATGAAATCAAATCCCTCACACTATTCTGGGAACAGGAAACCGTTGCGACTAACCAGTTTCCACTTTTCTCTGAAGTATGAGACTTAATTGTCTTTGACAGCCAGTGTTTTGTGCAGGCAAGATGTGGAGAGATGACCACCACAGATCGCAGGGAGCAGCTGTTAGCTGCTTGTCCTCAGAGCAGATTTGCGCTTGGTGACGAGCTGTTGATCCCCGTCTTCTGCCACCTGGCTCTTCTCAGCGCTCTCGCCGCCCTTCTCCTCAGCCACCACCACCTCTGCGCCCTGTTCCATTGGCTCCTCTGGGGGTTCGGCCGATTGCTCGCTGCCAGACGCTGGCTCCTCCGCCACTGGTGGGTCATCTCGGACCAGGATTACCTGCTCGGTGACATCCGCCGCCACCAGCTGGCCCACCTCATGAAGCAGCGGCTGCTGGCCAGCTTGTTCCCCTGCAGTCGAATCCTGCCCCAGAAAGCCAACAGAAGAGCAGTGTCAATTCGTTGGGCAGCCATTTCCCTAACATCCCCCCCAATCCCCAGAGGCAGTGCCTAATCACCTGGCAGAGGTACAGCCAAGCTGAAGGCAGATCAGGCTCAGTCCTCTTGGTGGAGGGTGGTCCCACATCCCACCACCTCCCTCACCCCATCCATGAGAACGGGGTCTTCCAGCTACCGCCACTGACCAAATCAGGCAGATGTTACCACTCAATTTTAGCTGCACTTGAGGGGGTGGCGGAGCTGACCTCCCTCCGTGTGCACTTTGCACGTCCTCCCTGTGACTTTAAATTTTACATTTTTTAAAAATGTAAATGTACAGCATGGTAACAACAATAACAGGCCCTTCCGGTTCACGAGGCCGTGCTGCCCAATTACACCAATTAACCTACACCATAAGTACATTTTGAAGGGAGAGAAAACAGGAGCACCTGGAGGAAACCCATGCAGACACGGGGAAAACGAACAAACTCCTTACAGACAGTGCTGGATTCCAACCCAGGTCACTAGTGTTGCACTAACCAAGCCGCCCAACTGTACCTGTGTGAATTCTCCAGTAAGGGAATTTTGGGATATGGGGAAAAGGTAGGTAGGCGGAGATGAGCCGATCATCAGATCAGCCATGAATGGATGGCCGACTTCTGCTCCCATTTCTTGTGATCCTACCTACCAAAGGGTCGGAAGGTTAATTATCCACTGCAAGTTGCTCCAGTATGGGATGGTAGAATGAAGGGTGTTAATGGAAATGTGGGAGAATTTAATGGGTAAAGCCCACAAGCCCGTGCCGCTCAATTACACCCGGTATGTGGAAACTGAAGCACCCAAGGAGACCCACACAGGTCACGGGGAGAACATAAACTCCTTACAGTGCTGGATTCGAACCTGGATTGCTAGCGCAGTAACAGCATTGTGCTAACTGTGCTGTCCTTTACCTTAAGTACAATCTGTCCTTCACGGCCAGTGTCCATGACAACCACTCCCTGGGACGCTTCATCCACAGCCATCGGTCTCTCTTCCTCCTCCTTCACATTTATGATGATGGTTGGGGTCGAGGTGTCCGCAATAACCTCAGAATCAGGGGCGCTACTGCTGACCTCCATTGGCTCTTCCTTCGGGGTCACCGTCGGCGACGTAGCCAGCAGACTTGGGGGAGCCCGCACAGCCTGATCGAGGGGGCTTGGGGTGCTCTCTCCAGGGGGGCTTGCAGAAGGCTGGCCAGTGGGGGCTGGGGCCGTCTCTCCAGGTGGACTTGCTGCAGCCTTATTGGAGGGAGCTGGGGGATTTGCCGGAGGCGGCATTGAGGGGGAATTTGTTGCAGCAAGGGCATTTGAGGGAGTTGGCGGTGTGGGGGCATTTGAGGAAGCTGGGGCACTGGACAGAGGCTGCACAATGGGGTTCAGCAGAGAAAGGGCAGGAGGCTTCAGGACTCCCAGGCTTGGAGAACTCGGGGCCTTCAAGGCACCCAGGAGTGATGGGGGAAGGAGAGGTGGGATGTGGTGCAACTGGGCCTGCATTTGCTGCTGTTTGAACTTCTGCTCCTCCTCCAATTTCCTTTTCAAGGCCTTCTCCTGAGCCAGGCGCATGGTGATCAGGTCCTTCTGTGTGTGAGGAATGGTCAGTTGCTGCACCTCCTCCTGTAATGCAATGAGAAACAGCCCATCACAACCCATCTGAAGCAGCCAAACAGGAAAGCCTTCAGAAACCATGATCGAAGTAAAAGCACGATCCTGGAGAAGGGATGGAAAAATGTTGGTAGTTGCACAATCAAAAAGCTCAAGCCCAAAACATTGCTGATGTATCTTTGAGTTTGTGTTTTTACTAGATTCATACCCAACGTTTCTGGCCTGAGCCCTTCATTTGGACAGTCTGGGAGATCACTTCACTGAGCACCTTGTATCAGTGACTGGGATCTCCCAGCGACCAACGATTTCAATTCCTTGCCCAGCTCCTGTGCCAACGTGCCTGCTCATGGCCTCAGGCATCGTCAAACCACCTAGTTTTCCACCCGGATGACATCAACATTCTGGTTTCTGCTAGCCCATTTTCCCTCTCTTCCCCACCCCTCTTTCTTCCAGCTCTCCACCCCCTTCCATCTCCACTCTCACAGCCGTCCTTTCCCCCACTGTTTGCTGGTGTACCCTCCTTCCCTCCTCCACCTATTACCTCCTGCCTGTGGGACTGTGCTCCTCCCCTCCACCATTTTGTTCAGGCACCTGCTGACATTTTTCTCGTACCCTGATGAAGGGCTTAGGCCCGAAACATTGGTTATGCATCTATCTTTGCTGCACAAAGACACTCTTTGTCCTGCTGAGTTTCTCCAGCGGCGTGTTTTTAAACCAAGGACAATTGATTTTTCTTTTCCCACCTCCTGGTGTCAGCACTAAATGAGCAGATTTCAAGAATTCAATTTGTAACTTGCAAAAGCAGAGCTAGACAATGCATGCCAGATATCCAAATCCCTAAAATTATAACAGATGTCAGAGAAACTCAGCAAACAGCATCTGTGGGGAGAGAACCAAAGTTTACATGGTTGTACCAAAATCTGCTTTTATTTCGTGTATCTAGAATCTGCATTATTTTTAATTGTCACCTGAGTCACCCCATGAGAATATGGGGAGATTAATTAACACTGACTCCATATCCTGGTATTCCAGGACTGGTTTTTATACCCAACCAACTACCAGCTGGTTTGTACTGGGGTATATATTAAGAAAGGTTAAAAATGGCCAGTGTCCAAATAGTGAAAACATGGGGTTAATGATGAATTATTGTAAATGGGTGGGTTGATGTGCACTGGAGACTCAATGGGTCAAAGGATCTGTGGTTTCTATGACTACAAGCTTCCAGTATCCAACCACCGAACAATCAACAAAAAAAAAAACACTACTTGTCTGAATATCAGTAAATTTGATCCAAAATGAAAGAGATGGAGTTTCCTGGGGCTATACTATTCGAGTTTTGGAAGAATGAAGGGGGCTCAAAATTATGAGAGGAATAGATAGGATAAAAGCAAGGAGGTCGATTTTGCGGCCAGGTGAGATTAGAACCAAGGGATGGTCACAAGCTTCAGGATCAGAATTTATAGTCGCGAAATTTGTTCTGCAGAAACTTCAAGGCAAAGAGAAGAATGTGGAATGGGCTAGCATCATCGAGGAACTGCTGCTCTCAGAAGCGAATCTATGGAATTCTCTGTCCAATGAAGCAGCAGAGACTGCCTCATTAAATGTATTAGAAGAAACAGATTTTTGAGGAATGAGGGGTTATCGGCGAGAGGTGGGTAAGTGGAACAAGGTCAGATGCTCCGGTTCCCTCCCAAACGTGTTCAGGTGGGTAGGTTAATTGACTGTTAGAAATCATCCCCGATGTGTTGGTGTCTGATAGAATCTGGAGAGAGTTGCCCAAATTGGGGGGGGGGAATAAAGAGATGCAAGGTTAATTTTGTATCCACGAGGGACTCCGACCTGAAACGTTAACCGCTTCCCTTTCCAGAGAGGCTGCCAATCCTGCTCTGTGCTTCCTGCATTTTGGGTTTTTTTTTTTTGCACATTTTTGCACATTATGGGTCACCTTCAAAAGTGAATCATTTAGTGACGTCTGGAGAAAATATGACGAAAGTTTCTCAACAACTGACGATTTCTTTCTCAACACCAAACCTCCTCACAGATGCAGGATGTGAATCATCAAAGTCCCTCGCAAGCAAAAGAGCTGCTTGCACCTCAGCCCCTCTGAGCAAGAGCCCCTTCACACAATGAGAGCAACACTACCTTGCATACAAAGCAGGATACCGAATCAGTAGGCTGTAAATTACAGGAACAAGACAGCAAGAGGCCAAGCTGAACAGTTAGGAGTAAGTAATCTGGCTACCTAGTGAGTAAAATGGATCATGCAATGAAGTAGGTGGGGGACGAGAACTTTAGTCCTCCCAAAAAAAACCTTGGACAGGAATATGCAGCCATAACCCTGGACACTTTTGGATATATTTTAGTCTGCTGATCACGAAAATCACCTTAAAATTTTCTTATCATGTGATACAACCTATTTTTGCTATTTCTTGTTATATTCTAAATCCACTTCATGCATAGAAAACCACGAAGAGTGACACGTCATTGAAAATTCATTCTCTGCATTCGCACTTGGACTTCTTCCCTGCTGATCTTGGTGCCGTCAGTGACGAACATGGGGAAAGGTTTCACCAGGATATTGCAACCATATAAAAGTGGTATCAAGGCAACTGGAATTCGTCAACGCTGGCCGACTATTGTTGGACACTGACAACACGGAGTACAAATGAAAATCAGCGGCAAAACATTTTTAGGTCAGTCCAACTAAATCAACATGCCGGCATCAATGATGGATTAAATATGTTAAATTCAATAAAAGTTCATTGAATGTTTCTCCAACTTCCTACATGATCCTGCAAATCTGAAATGCTCCGTGTTCAGCTTGAAGTTGTCGATCATCTCCAATTTATTTTCAGGAATCAAATCTTTTGGGGAAAAAAGGTGTTGTCCATTGTAATTGTCAAAATATTGGCTGAATGGAGCCATCAGAAATAAATAGTTAAACAGGTACGTCTGCAAATACTGTGATAGTTTAAAAAAGTGCTGGAGAAACTCAGCAGGTCATGCAGTGTTCTTTATGGCAAAGATGCATAACCAATGTTTTGGATCTCAATAATACCTTAATGAAGGGCTCAGGCCTGAAACATTGGTTATGCATCTTTGCCATAAAGAACACTGCATGACCTGCTGAGTTTCTCCAGCACTTTTGTGTATTCAGTCAGAGGGGAAAAAACAGATAACCATATACTCTCTTAAGGCAGAGGGACAATCACCTGACCCGTCAAGTCCAGACAAGCTCTGAGGAATTGCAAGCACTTGGAATTATTTAGTAACTAATTAACCCACCGATCGATGTGGGTGCAAACCAGAGTTCCTGAGGTGGGGGGGGGGGACCAGACGCAGTCACAGGGAGAGCGTGCAATCTCCAGTCAGCATCGGAGGTCAGGCTCAAACCAGGACCACTGTGCCCACTAAATCTGGAACTGGCAAACTGATGAAACAGTATGACCATGAAATACAGAACTGTGCTCTTATTATGGAATATTACATGGAGGATCATTCATTGGTGGTTTTATATTTCATAGATCATACATAAAAATCTACAGTTCAGTACAGGCCCTTCGGCCCAATGTTGCGCCGAATTAATAACCTACTATAACAAATGCCGAGAATTTCTCCATTTTTCTCAGTTCCACGTACCCATCTAAAGATCCTATTGTACCTGCCTGCATTAGTTGCTGGCAGCGCATTCCATGTCTCTTGCATCCCCCCCGCCCCCCCGCCCCCCGCCCCCCGCCCCCCCGCCCCCCCGCCCCCCCGCCCCCCCGCCCCCCCGCCCCCCCGCCCAGTAATAACTCCCAAGCACCTTAAATCTATCCATTCCTCGGGTTAGCCATTTCAGCCCTGGGTAAAAGCCTCTGGCTACCCACAATATCAATGCCTCTCAGCTGTGAGAGGACATCAGGTCTCCCCTCATCTTCTGTCACTCCAAGGATAAAAGGCCTTCACTCAACCCATCCTTAAAAGGCATGCTCTCCAATCCAGGAAACATCCTTGTAAATCTCCTCTGTACCCTCTCTATAGCCTCCATATCCTTCCTGTAGTGCGATGGCTAGAACATTAACTAAAGCCAGGGAATAAAACTTCGAACTGTGCAATTTTTCCAGGGATACGTTTGAAACCACTCACCTCATTTACCGGTTTAATCTCCACTGGCTCCACCTCTGACTTTGAGTTGGCCTCCAGCACGATCATTATGGATTTTGGAATGTGGTTTTGCTGTGATTAAAGGTACAATTAGTGAATGAGCATTTCTCGGAGAGTAGCAGACGGAAAAATTGGCTTCCGCCCAGTAACTGACCAGTTTGTTTCCTATCAACTGATGCTTCTATCTCATTGTTCAGCGAATTCTGCAAAATGAAGCGCTAATCCTGATGTTGCACATCCTGTGATCACTGAAAACCATTGCACAGACTAATAAGCAAGGTTACGAGAAAAAAAAGGTAAACTGAAAGGGACACCAATTTAAATAGTAAATTCTTCAGTGAGATGCCAGGTCCAAATTCTAGAACTTCTTTAAGTCCCTTCTGCAGAACACAGAAGAGGCGTAGGGCATTTATCCCCTCAAACCTGTTCCAACATTAAACAGGATTTGGGTAGACAACTTTGTCAGAGTGAACAAGTGGCGCCAACGGGGCTGTTTCTGTGCTGACCAAACCTAAGACACTAAAACTTCAATCCAATGATCTTCCAAATGTCAGGGAATACTATGCTACATTCTGGGTCTCTGTAAATTAAACCTTCAAGCCAGATATCATTCTGGTAAATGTGCTGCATTTCTTCCAAGGCCAATATTTTCTTTGTTGTCACCACTACGGCCCACTGGAGTAAAGACAAGCCTAACTAGGATTCACCCCCTTCTCGAGCCCATTCTTTTTTTGTTCATGGCATTTTAAAGATGTACGTGGATCATGCTTGTAGATTTTCTTGAAGAAAAATTTCAAATTTTGGAGGTGGAAATGGAAATGGGATTTCTCATGCAGGTGGAATCAGTGGCGAAGAAGACAAATGCAATGTTGGCATTCATGACTAGAGGAATAGGACACAAGAGCAGGGATGTGATGCTCAGGCTTTACAAGGTGAAGACTCACAGAATACAGGCACAGTTTGGGCTCCTTATTTAAGTATATGCTTGCATTGGAGAGGGTTCAGAGAAGATTGACAAGAATGATTCCTAGAATGAACATTTAATGGTTCCTGGACTGTACTCATTGGAGTTCATAGAAGCATTTCAAATGTTGAAAGGCCTAGACAGAGTAGATGTAGTAAAGTTGTTTCCCATGGTAGGTGAGTCAAGGACAAGAGAGGACAGCTTCAGATTAAAAGGCGGTCATTCAAAAACAGCTTAAAACTCAAAGTCATCCTGTGGCTGACATTTATACAACGGCATTGAGCTGATCAGAAAATGTCACCACTACGAGACAAATACGGCTATTATTTGAGACATCTTAAAAAAAAATTAAGGAAGTCCTTTCAAACCGCAGTGCCCACGTACCTGGTGTGGCGTGAAAGAACGCACGTGTGTTAACAGCGGTTCTCGCAGTTCCGGACACTTCTCGAAAACGTTGGCAAGCTGAGTGGGCGGAAGTTGCAGCAGGACTTGGAAGGACTGAGGCTTTGTTCGTTGGCAGCACTTAATGAAGCCTTCCCACACCTTAGGATATTTCCAGACCTAGATCAGCACAGAGGGGTTGCAGCTTAACCACAGGTGACACACCTGGTCTCATCTCAGATCAACAGCAAAAGCTTGTGCAGCAGAATCCAAAGATCTGGATGCCAGAAATCCAGACCAGCCGAGAATCCGGACTTTTTGAAAACTCTCAAACATTTCAAATTTAGCGGGCTTTTGTGTGTGCGTGCACAAGGGTCACAGATGCACTGTGGCAATGAGCTACCACATTTAATATAGGTAACCTTACCACGGAGAAATTAATTTGTATGCTGTATCTTTCTTTGTTAATTTCAAATGTCATTTCAAGCATTACACACTTTTTTTGGTAGTGAAAACTTTACATTTTTGTCAAGTGTTGATTTTATTTTTCTCTAAAACTGCTCATTTTGATAAGTGAAGCACACTGTATTTGCTAATAAATAAACGATCAACATTTATCTGTTCATCTCTTCTTATTTATCCTCAAATTTGAATTTTAAAAGTACTACCAGAGTATCTGGAAAATCTGGACGGACCCATTCCAGAGCAGTCCAGATTTTAGACTTGCATAATATAGTAAAGACAACATAGCCCAAGACCCCTTCAAAGATCACTACATCAAAAACTGATGCCATCACGTGTTGAGATATTAGGGCAGAGGAACAGCCAAGGGAATAAAAAAATTGGCCATTCATGGGTCCGGGAGCCAAGTGTTTGGCATGGGCTGACTGCCGATGACTGCCCATTTATTGCTCGAGAATGAGCACACAGTGTTTTCAAGAACATTGGGGGATTTCTGAGACTACTAGACACTACAGGGGCTCAAGTGCATTCTGAATGGTAATATCCATGTTATTATTTGAACTTGTCAAGAGTGTGTAACTGAAATATTGTATTAACAGGATTTCTTGTAATTACTGAATAAACCAGGGCAAAAAAAGGGCAGAATACTGCATATACACTTGTAATGGTAAACATTTGTGGACCAATCCTGAGGGTAAAGTTCAGGGAGTTGACTATTCCATGCACATTATGCACAATTTCGATCGAGCTGTTGGGAGCTCGGATGGGTGGACAGGACCGGGTGGCAAGTTTGCGGTCGGGGCATCTGGAGCTCTGATGGGCAAGGAGCCTGGCCTGAGGTTAGAGTCTGCGATGGGGCATTTGGAGCGCTGACGGGTGAGCAGCTGGGGGATGACGTGAGAGTCTGCGGCCAGGGCCAAAAATAAGGGGGTTGAGTTAAACACGGTATCAACTATTACACACGTTATATAAAGGTAACTGGTTGAAAAATTCAAGAGCTTAGGCAGCTGATAATACTGGTGAATTATTGAATGCAACACACCCCTCCTTCCCCCAATAACCTGCTTCATGATGAGCCGGGAAAGGATGTTCATGACAAAACCCCCAAGACGCGGATACATGGTGAGTGACTGAATAACTGTTCTCATCAGCAGTATCGGGAGTGGACTCTGCTCCATCAGCTGCTGCATCACAACAGCAAGCACCTCCGACGTGTAAACGTTCCTCTCCGCAAAGCACAGGTTCGTAGCTACGAAGAAAACATCATCGTTTACTGTCATCTGATTGCAGAAATATAAAATGTCAAAACAGCATTCTCCAGTCCTCGGTTCACACAGACATGCCACCAGACACAACATATACAGTCAAACAATACATATGCAGACAGTTCCTTTGGTCATTCAGCATCTCACTGCCCGTGGGAAGAGGCTATTCCTTCAGGAGTATCAGTGGTGGCTCTGATCCACCTGTACCTCTTCCCCGACAGGTGCAGGGCGGAAGGGATCCTCAGTGATTTTGCACGGCCCCTTCAGACAATGATCCCAGTAGATCATGTCAATGGTGGGGGGGGGGGGGGGGGCAGGAGGAGAGAGGGAAGAGACATTTCAGTGATCCTCTCTGCCACTCTTGTGGTCCAGTGGATTGACCTCGGATCCATTTCTCTGCAGCAACTGTACAACACTGTGATGCAGTTGGCCAGGATGCTCCCGATGGCGCTCCTGTCGAAGGTTGACAGGATGGTGGCCAGTCGTCAGTGATCAACTCCAATAACCTTATAGGCCACAAAGCCTTAACTAGCTCCTTAAAAAGAGTTGCTTAAAAGTACAGTTAGTGTCAAAATGAGATCTGCAGCCCAAAGCGTTACAAAAGCATCAAAGGGTTGTAGTGTTTTTGGAACATTGGCCTTCATAAATCAAAGTATTGAGTATAGGAGTTGGGATGTTATAAAGTTGTACAAGACATTGGTGAGGCCACATATGAAGTAAATTTTGGTCACCATAGGAAAGATATCAATAAGATAGAAAGGATGCAGAGAAGATTTACTGGGATATTGCCAGGACTTCAGGAACAGAGTTACAGGAAAAGATTAAACAGGTGAGGACTCCATTCCCCGGAGCGTAGATGAATGAGGGAGATTTGATCGCGGTGTACAAAATTAGGAGGGGAATAAATAAGAGTAAATGGAAACAGGTTTTAACCACTGAGGTTGGGTAGGATAAAAAAACTAGAGGTCATGGGTTAAGGGTAAAAATTTAAAGGGAACATTAAAGGGGAAACTTCTTCACATGGAAAGTGGTGGGAGGGTGGAACGAGTTGCCAGTGGTGAATTCAGGCTTAATTTTGACATTTAAGATAACTTTGGACAGATACACGAATGGGAGGGGTATGGACTTGGTGCAAGACAGTTGGACTAGGCATAGTAAAGACTAGAAGAGCCAAAGACCCTTTTTCTGTGCTTTAGTTTTCGATGACAGATCCACCACTGTAAGTTGATGTATCTGTGACCATTATATTGAATCCCAAATTGTACAGTGATGCATAGTGCACCTCAGTTTACCATGTTGAAGATCCATGCCCACTTGTGTTATACCCCCCTATGTTATATAGAACAGCATCTAGTACCATGTTCCAGCACATAAGGTAACAGATCCCTGCCCTGCCCTCCCATACTGTACCCCAATATTATAGAGGGGCAGACTGAAACCCACAGTACTGAACCCCTATGATGGTAGGCCAGTATCCACCATATATGTAGTGACCAGTGATTTTCCATGGTTTTATCAAACTGGATCATCAGGCCAGACCCTACGCATCCCCTGGTGGAACGCTCAGTACAGAATGAGGATACACTTTGTTGGGGGGGGGGGTGGGCTTTACTCCGTCAGGTATTGGTTGGGATGAGGGCAGGGAGAGGCGACATTGGACACTAGTTACCTTTGATTATTGACTTCATGTCACACTTGGTGGAGTCGATGTTGTGCAGGGCAATTAGAAGGTCACCAGGGGTTAGAGGTGAAATAGCTGCCGAGCCTCCCTCGCCCACTGGAAGAGAACAAATCAGGGTTCAGTGTAAGTATAGCCCAGCCTTTAAAATACTGACAGAATCTAACCATTCACCTTCATCCCCAGCTTATGCTTATCGTGGCCCCCAGGTAAAATGCCTCCCCACCTCCCCCTTTACTCTTACCCCCACAAAAATACTGGACAAATTCCAGCAATGCCTGGATTGGAAAATAAGTCTCATGAGGGAAGGTTAGCAGAGCTGGGACTTTCTTTGGAGTGAAGAAGGATGAGCGGTGACTTAATAGTAGTCTACAAGCTTCTGAGAGGCATAGATAGGGTGGACAGCCAACACCATTTTCCCAGGGAGGGAATAGCAAACACCAGAGGACATCTGTACAAAGAGAAGGGAGGGATGTTTAGAACCATACAACAATTACAGGAAAGAAACAGGCTAATTTTGCCCTTCTCGTCGATGCCGAACACTTTCTCCCACCTAACCCCACTGGCCTACACTCAACCTGTAACCCTCCATTCCTTTCCAATCCATCTACATCTCCAACTTCTCCTTAAATGCTAATATCGACCCTTCCTCCACCACTTCGTCTGGAAGCTCCTTCCACACACCCACTGCTCTGAGTAAAGAAGTCCCCGCTCAGGTTTCCTCCAAACGTTTGCCCCCTAACTCTCAGCTCATGTCCTCTTGTTTGCATCCCCCCGCCCCCCCATTTTTCTTAAAGGAAAAAGCCTCTCCATATCCACTCTATACCTATAATAATTTTAAATACCTCAATCAAATCCCCTCTCAACCTTCTACACTCCAAAGAATAAAGCCCCAACTTATTTAACCTTTCCCTACAACTTGGACCCTGTAACCCTGGCAACATTCTAGTAAATTTCTTCCCTCTCTCCAAATTGTTGATATCTTTCCTACACTTTGATGACCAAAACTGCACGCAATACTCCAAATTTGGCCTCACCAATGCCTTGCATAATTTTAACATAACATCCCAGCTCCTATATCCAATGCTCTGATTTATGAAGGCCAACATACCATAAGCTTTCTTCACCACCCTATCCACATGACTTCACCTTCAAGGAACTATGTACCATTATTCCTGGATCCCTCTGTTCTGCTCCACTCTTCAATGCCCCACCATTCACCATACATGTCCTATTTGGATTAGCCCTACACAAATGTAACAGCTCACATTTTCCTGCTTTAAACTCCATCTGCCATCTTTCAGCCCACACTTCTAACGGGCCTAAATCCCTCTGCAAACTTTGAAACCCTTCTTCACCCTCCACAGCCCCGCCTATCTCCGTATCATCCGCATACTTACTTATCCAATCTCCCACCCCATCATCCAGATCATTAATGTTTATGACAAATAGTAATGGACCCAATACTGAACCCAGAGGCTCACCACTCGTCACTGGCTTCCAATCTGACAAACAGTTATCCACTACGACTCTCTGGCATCTTTACTACTTCAATGTTAAGAACTAATGATTGAACCTTCCCTGAGGAACCTTATCAAAGGCCTTAAAGTCCATATAGACAACATCCACTGCCTTTCTCTCATCAACTTTCCTAGTAACTTCAAAAAATTTGATAAGGTTCGTCAAACATGATCTTTCCCCTCACAAATCCATGTTGACTGTTCCTAATCAAACCCTGCCTATCCAAATATTTCTATGTACCATCTCTAAGAATGCTTTCCATCAACTTACCACTGCTGACATCAAACTTACAGGCCTATAATTACAAGATCAACTCCTAGCACCTTTTTGAAACAATTGAACTCCATGAGCTACCCTCCAATCCTCTGGCACCATTCCCGTTACTAATGATGTTTTAAATATCTCCATCAAAGCCCCAACTATTTCTACACTAACCTCCCTCAAGGTCCTAGGCAATATCTTGTCAGGATTTGGAGACTGATCCACCTTTATTTTCCTTAAAAGTGCGAGTACTTCCTCTTCCTTAATCATCATCGTTTCCAATAACTTCCCGATTTATTTCCCTTATTTTAAACAGATCAATATCCTTCTCCTTAGTAAATACTGAAGAAAAAACTTCAAAATCTCCCCCATCTCGTTCGGCTCATCCTCTAGTGTATCCCTCACTATCCTTTTGCTCCCAATACATTTGTAGAAACCCTTTGGATTTATTTTCATCTTACTTGTCAAAGAAACCTTGTATCTCCTCTTAGCCTTTCTAATTTCCTTCTTAAGGTTCTTTTTTACATTCTTTGAACACCTCATTTACTTCCTGCTGTCTATACTTTTTGTACACCTCTCTTTTTCTGAACCATATTTCCAACAACCCTTGAAAACCAAAGCTCCCTAAAACTTTTAACCTTTCCTTTCATCCTAACAAGAACAGTCTTTGTACCCTTAAAATTTCACCTTTGAATGCCTTCCATTTTCCTTCTACATCCTTCCCAGAAAAAATGTAATCCCCGGAGCCATCAGGTGCAAGGGTGTTTTTTTTAAAATATATCAAGTGCAACATTGTGGATGTCTGTTAATGCATTGCCAGGGGTGGTGTGGAGGCTAGATCATCAGGGGCATTTAAGAGACTCAGACAGGCACATGGAAGAAAAATTGAGGTTTACAAGGGTTTACTGTTTTTTGGTAGGAATACATAGGTCAGCACCACATCGAGAGCCGAAGGGCCTGCACTGTGCCGTAATATTCTATCATTTTTACACTAACATCAAGGGAGACAACAGTACAAGATTTTAGGCTATTAAATTTTACCGATACAGCCCAGTGGCAGGTCCTGCTGGCCCACAAGCCCACTCTGCCCAATTATCATCTACTAACCCTGTAGATGTTTGGAACATGGGACGAAACCAGAGCACCTGGAGGAAACCCGCGGAGAACATACAAACCCCTTACAACAGCGGTGGATTCGAACTCGGGAGTTGGTGCTGTTATAGTGTTACACTAACCTTGTCTTTTGGAAGATCTTACGGACGCAGAGGAGGGGACAACGCATTACTTCCCATCACATGGATGCAGGCCCCCTTCCAATAACATTTCCAGCATGGAGCACAAATCCCCCTCCCTGTGATTGTTTCCGTGACTCACTGTGTGTTGTTCCAAGCAGCCGGTTAAACACCTCCTTCACCACAATGGGGTTAAGTTTGATTAATTTGGGTAGTGCCTGGATTACTTCTTTCTGTGGAAACAATTTGATTTAAAAAAAAAGACTCTTGTTTTACAATGACCCAAGACACACACCACACACACACACACACTAGTGACCTCGGCAGAGGAGCAGCGAGAGACTCAGCAGCTAAGAGCGACTTGCGCCCGGGGAACCTCCATGACTGCTAGAGACTGGCTCGTGGGAACCAGGATTCATGAGGGTGCTGAGGGAAAGAAGGGCTTCAGAACAAACTTGGGCACTGAAGGCTTCCTGATCTTGGAGGTTCAGATCTGCAACTCTGGCTGCCAATGGATCAAATAGTAGCTTGTGCAGCTGCAGAGGCTGTGGGAGCCTTGGAGGCAAATCCACAGACACTCGGTGACTGAGGGGACTCTCTCTCTTACTGTAACATTAATGCAATTCTTTGTTTGCCTTACAGCAGGCAGAAGGCAATTTCGTGTAATATTACACATTCTGTACTATTACATGACAATAAAGGAATTTTGAATCTTGACAAGATGGATCAAAGAAGTTGGTGCAATGATGACCACCCCCCCCCCCCCCATTCCTTCTCCCCCCTCAGGAGCAGATAACTTTGCCATGACTTCAATTTGAAAATAGTATCATACCTTCTCAAGGCCGTTCAGCACTGGAATCAGGAATCTGACATCTGGGACCCTCTTGTGATAGAGATCACGGACTCTCTTCACCAGCTCAGGTGATGGAGGTACTGAAACAACAGCACACTGTTACTGGCCACTTCAAGCAAAACGTTATATTTTGGCCAATGGAAGGACAAACACGTCATGGATGTTCATTTCTTCATCTGCATCCTGCTTTGCTATATTTTGTTACATTAGCCAAACAGGCTTGGAATGGTGGGCCTCGAGGGTGGTGTTGTTAGCGTAGAGCCAGTGATCGGGACTGGGGTTCAAATCTGGCGCAGTATGTAAGGAGTTTGTATGTTCTCCCCATGTCTGCATGGCTTTTCTCCGGGGACCATTGTTTCCTTCCACTGTTTGAAGCATAATGGGGTTTGTAGGTCAATTGGGTGTAATTGGGCGGCATGGGCACATGGGCCAGCCGTGCCTGTTACCGTGCTATGTCTAAATTTTTTAAAAATTAAAATGGAGTCTTCAAGGTCATCCTGACCATGAGTTCAATTGTTCTCAATGTTTTATGCTTGCACAAGAAAATGACCATAAGCTGTACAGCAGGAAAGATGCTGGAACTGGAGAGAGCACAGCTGTTGAGGATGTTGCCAGGACTCAGAATGGGGGGGGGGGGGGGGAGAAATCTGAACATCAAGGAAAGGTTGAGCAGGCTTGGGCTTTATTCTTTGTAACACAGGAGGATGAGCGATGATTCCGTAAAGGTGTACAAAATCATGAGGGGAATTGATTGGGTGAATGCAGAGTCTATTCCGCACAGTAGCAGAAATCAAGTCACCAGGGATAGAGTAAAAGCACATTGCTGGAGAAACTCAGCCAGGTCAACAGTGTACTTTATACAGCAAAAATAAAGATAGATAGCCAGCACTTCGGGCTTAAACCCTTCATCAAGGATATAGGTTTAAGGTGAGAGGAACCGGAGGGGTGACTTTGTTTAAACAGAGAGTGGTGGAAGTGTGGAATGGGCTGCCGGAGGGGGTGGTTATGGCAGGTACTTACTGCAAGGTTTAAGATAAGGTTAGGCAGATACATGGATAGGATGGGTTTAGAGGGATACGAGTTAAATGCAGGTGAGACTAGTGCAGGTGGGACATGCAGTCGGCGTGGGCAAGTTGGGTTGAGGATGCCACTTCCATGCTACATGACTCTACAACTATCCAGCAGAGACCAGTGCCATCCTGCCCAACCCCATGAAAATCAAAAAGAACAAAGTGCTTGACAGCGCGAAACAAAACGTATGCTGTGATACATTTCAGAGCTCAGCCACTGCTCAGGAAACATACACCGGGCTAGAAGGTGTAATATTCTAATATAGTCATCACAAGACAAAGGGACAGAAGCAGGCCACTAGGCCAATAGAGTCTGTTCCGTAAATCTACACTAAGATACTCTACACGAGTTCCAGTTTCCGGCCTTTTCCCCATATCCCTCGATGCCCTCACTAATGAGATACTTGTCGGTTTCTTGTTTAAATACTCCCAGTGATCTGGATTCCACTGCTGTATGTGGCAGTGAGTTCCACAGATCCATGACCCTCTGACTAAAGAAGTTCTTCCTAATCTCTGTGGGATTAGAGGAGGGTACTTGGATCAATGCAGACTAGAGGGCCAAATTAGCCTGTTTCTGTGCTGTAATTAATATATATGGTTATATGGATACTTCTAATTTTCAGACTATGACCCCCCCTGCCTTGTCCTCGACTCACCCACTAAGTGAAACATCTTGCCTACATCCACCCTATCTAAACTTTTCAAAATACGAAATGCCTCTATGAGATCTCTACTTCTAGTTCTTCCAATTGTTAACACAACTAGGAAAGCCATTTATTTCCATGCAATTTCTCCCAGGGCTCATAGTCAAGGAGTATTTCCTGCATTCATTACCACTGCTGAACAAATGCCACAGCCTATGGACATAGATGTCATGCTAGTAGTTTCCAGTGGTTACCTTTGTCAGTTAAAATGTGTAGGCAGCGGGTCACGAGGGTCTCAGCACCTTTTGGGCAGTTCTCCACCAGCAGGAGTAGCTCAGGGGAATTCATTCCCATCCCTCGAATCTGAAACAACATAAAACGCGTCAAGCGGGCGGAGATGCAGCAACCTAGAGCAGAAAGCAAACTGCCGGAGGAACTCAGCCGGTCAGGCAGCATCAGCGGGAGAAAAAAATGTCGACATTTTGAGACAGAACCCTTCAAGACAGAAGGCATCAAGGTAGAAACCTGAAGCTCCAAGGCACTGACGTTTCCTTCCACCGCGCAAGATTAACATAGCAGTTAGTGGAAACACTGTTACGGTGACAGTGACCCGAGCTCGAATCCCACGCTGTCTGTAAGGAGTTTGTACTTTCTCCCCATGTCTGCATGGCTTTTCCCTGGGGGTTCTGGTTTCCTCCCATCCTTCAAAAACGGGGGTTGTAGGTCAGTTGGGCAACATGGGCTAGTGGGCCAAAAGAGCCTTATTACTGTGCTGCATGTCTACCATCAGCACCTGCTGCAGAAACAACTCTAGGAATGGTAGCATACCGGCAGCATTACAATCCTGAACCCAGGGACAAGTTCAAATCCCACCACAGCTGACGGAGAACTGAAATTCTTTCAATTAAACAAAATTGGAAATTAGCACCGACATTGACAGGGAATCTAACAGCTTTTGTTGAGGACGGAAGAACGCTAACCACCATGCAATGCTGCCCCACAGCAACTGCTCGATGAATTGCTCAAAGCAGTCAGACCTTTGCCTCAACTTAGGATATGGGAATCAATTTACATACAGCAAATGGCATTTCAAAAACAATGAGATCATCCACATTGCTTCAGAGATCAACATTCTCCACTAAAGTCAAAACAGAACACATGGAATAAGCTATTTGGCATATTTTGCTCGTTCTGCCATTCACAGCAGCTGTGGGCTGCTGGTGACGGAGATCGAGGGATTCACAGCTGCGGACTGCTGGAAAATGGCTGAAGGGGTACCAGGTATCGGATCCGGGATACAAGAGGGTGCTGAGGGCACTGAAGGTTTCCTGACAACAGAGGTTTGGATCTGGAGTTAAGGCTGTTGATTGTTTCGACTGGACTGTGTGACTGCAGGAGCGCTCGAGGTGAATTCTCGGACACTCGGTGACTCTAGGGGTTTCTTTTTTGCTTCTCTTTCTCTGACTGTAAGAGGTGCCTCAGGAAATTTCTGCCTTACAGCAGGCTGAACCAAATTCTGTGATTTATTGGAGTCTTTATTACATGGCAATAAATGGAATATTGAATCATTAAGATTGTGGCTGATCTTGTTGAATTAAGTTCTCAATATTCACAAGGAACAGTGGACGCAGCGACTAGCTGCAGATGTAGGTTAGCTGCCGGCAATGACACTGAGGCTCAAATGACTAACAGTGGTCAACCCCTCCATGGATAGATTAATGTGTGCAAGTGTCAGGTGGCCAAGACAAGCTTTGGGAACAGGGCTCCAACAGCACACAATATTCATCCTCCCCCAGGCCTCATCCACACCGACCTGCCAGTCAATTAGGTACAATTAAAACAGTGGTTTTCAAACTTGTTCTTTCCATTCACATCCCACCATAAGTCATCCTTTACTCATCATGGAGCTCCTATGACATAGGGATGACTTAAGGTGGGATGTGAGTGGAAGGAACACATTTGAAAACCACTGCCCAAGAGTGTTGCTAAATAATTTTAGTTTATTTTATTTGTCACATTAATACCTAGTATAGTGAGAAGGGTTCTTCGGCAAAAACTCCAACATTTATACAGCCCTATAAACAGGTAACGGATACAGAGTATAGAATGAGGCGCCTTAACTTTTTAATCTGAGATCATCAATCTTCCGGATTTCAGAATCATTTTGGTCCCTTAAGCCTGCCCGCCGGAGTCATGCTGCTCTCTCTCCTCCCTCCACCGCTCGCCCACCTGAGTCACGCTGCCATCTTTCCTTTCCCCTCACCTGCCTGAGTCGTGCTGCCATCTCTTTTCCCTCCCTCCACCCCCACACCAGCACCAGGGAACAATCCTCTGCGCTGATACAGCGGCTTCAGCTGTGTGGGGGATTTTGGGTGAGTAAGCCTCTGCCGCCAACCATTTGTGTGGGATGAGAGCAGCTTCTCTCAACCTGACCACTGGTGGCTTGTGAATTTGTTATAGGATCCACAGCAAGGACAAATACGATTGATGCAAGTAATATGCAAAACAAGGTTGTAAATTTTATGAGAAAAATTCTCAAGATTTCCCACCAAAACAGCACAAAAATACCCTTGCGTGTTCTACGTCTCTTGAGAAGCTCCAAACGAGATGTTCATGAGATTTTACATTATACTTGTGACAATGACAAAAAACCTTACCAATTTCAGGAACGAGACACAAGCCAGTGAAGAGGAGAGGGCACTTCCTCCTGAACTTGCACTTACCGGTTGCTCAATGACACGCAACACTGTGCGCTTAATATCAGCGATAGCTTCCGTGTAGACGGCAGCAAGCTCGTGGATGAGTTTATGGTTCTGGGGAAGCAGGGCCAGGTATAAATACAGGCACTGCTTCACGGTCTCCTCTGTCCAAGGTGCTGCCACCTCTGATGTAGTGAAGGAAAATTAAAAAGAGGATTAGCAGACAAAAAGAGCCCCTCAGGCCGACAACAGATGCTGACCCATCCATCAATCAACATCATCTTAGCAGATGAGCTCCTCCTTACCTCGGGACATCCGTTCATACACCCAACACACGTATCCAACTGCACAAATCATGAAGTCCGTGGCCAGATTAATAGCATTCCACACAGAGCGCCTCACCCAAAGATGTAGAAGCAGAGTTAGACCATTTGGCCCATCGAGTCTGTCCTGTCATTCAAATCATGGCGGAAGTATTTTTCCTCTCAACCCCTTTCTCCTGCCTTTCCCCCCACAAACTTTGACATCCTCACCGATCAAAAGGCAGCCAACCTCAGCTTTAAATCTAACTAATGACATGCCCTCACAGCTGTTAGGGAGCGACAAATTCCATTTTTTCTGGCTGAAGTAGTTCTCAACAGACGTCTTTTTTGTTCTGAGGCTGTGTAACAGAAACATCCTGATCTTGTCCTGGCTTAGCATACTTAGTGAGCAGATCTTAACCTTTTGGACTCCGTGTTCCCATTTTCAAGGACGACCAACAAGTGCATATACTTTGTGTCTCGGTTTTCCAAGGCTACAAACAAGCACATATTCTTCGTGTCCCGGATTTCTGGGACTGGTTTTATACCCGACCACTGGCTGCTTCATACTGATGTTCGTACTGCAGTTTACCCATGGACCCAGTCCGCAGTATCTATTATGAAAGGTTAAATCTGGCCAGAGTTCAAAGGGTGAAGGACAGCTTGTCCTCTTCAAACCAGCTAGAATGAAGATGCATGTTGGGAGGACTCTCACCTGTATCTTTGTCTGCCCCAAAAAGAATGGAGGGCGGGTTGGGATGAACCAGCAGTTGCAAGTAATTCAGGGCAAACTTTTCGATGTACTCACACAGCTGCTCCTTTTCGTACATTCTCTTAATGAACATCAATGCCTGTGATCGGACCTAGAGACCAAACCGAACATCATGAAGAGCGCAGTGAACAGGTGTTGGAAAACTGGAGAAACAGAGTGCTGGAGGATTTCTGCCAGGTCACAACATCTAGGAGCAGAAGTATGCCTATTGACCCATCAAGTCTGGCCCGCCCACCCTCCACTCAGCCAGGCAGTATCTGGGAAGGGCCGCAGATAGTTGACATTTCAGGCTAGACGTTGCCTCCCTGGATGCACCCTGACCCACAGAAACTCTCCAGCACATTGGGTGTTTCAACATTCTTTCTGGACATCTTCAGTACAAAACCAAGCCAGCTTCAAAGGGGAAAACAATAGGAGCCCCACAAGGACTCTGCTCAAAGTTTGTAGGCCCCCCTTCCTGTGAAGCAGTCAAGTTTTGCTTTCTTCTGTACTTTTTCTGACTACATAAGGTGTTACTAGGTGAAAAAAAAACAAGGCTTGTAAGAACACAAGAAACAGGAGCAGGAGTTGCCCATTTGGCCCGTCAAGCCTGCTCCACCATTCAATGTGATCATGGCTGATCTGATGATCGGCTCATCTCCACCCACCAGCCTTTTCCCCATATCCCTCAGTTCCCCAACTATGTAAAAATCTACCTAACCTTGTCTTAAATATATTTACTGAGGTCTCCTCCACTGCTTCAATGGGCAGCGAGTTCCAGATTTCCCACCTTCTGGGAAAAGCAGTTCCTCTTCAACTCTGTCCTGAATCTTGAGGCTATTTCCCGTAGTTCAAGCCTCCCCCACTAATGGGAGCAACTTACCATATATGCCAGCATGCAAGACGACTCGTGTACAAGACAACCCACTGAATTTCCACCTAAAATGTAGGATTTGAACTATACTCTCTGTACAAGACTATAAAACGTTAACCGACCAGTCTGGCACTTACCTCTGACCAGTAGAGTGATCCTGCTAAGCACATTTAATATACGAATTCACAGTATTTTAAAAGAAAATTAACCAGTAAAGGTTTAAATTTTAATCAGCGTATTTTAAAATAAACCACTGTCAGCTCTTTTAACAGGCCGTTTAAAGCCTGCACAGAGCCGAATGGCAGTTGGACTGAGCAAATGGACCCTGCCGTTAAGGTTCACACTGAGACTTTGCTGTTAAGGTATGTATTTTATACTTGCTGTAGAAGATGACCCCTGGTTTTGGGGTGACATTTCTAACATTCAGGATCTCCTTGCCTTATACGTCGGCGTATACGGTACCTATCTCTATCAACATTTTACTTAAATGTTCTGTGGCCCCCCCAGTCGAGAATGGCTAATCTGGAGAAACCCCAACTCTTGCCTGAGCCCATCACAAATCCAGACCTCAGGAAATAAAAACCAGCAGGCAGGATTTAAAGAACAGAAAGATGGATCCCCTTCCCATTCCTCTGTACTCCATCAGAGTCCACACAAAGCTGTAGAGAGGGTTCACCTTGTCCTTTTCATGAGAACTCAAATCCAGAAGCACATGAAGATACTGCAGCTGCTTTGAGGGGCGTTTGAAGATCAGATCCCTCAGTGTAGACATTCCTAGGTAGATCCGAGTCTGCAGGAAAGGCGACGAGGAGAATAATGTCAATTTCTCATTGGAAGGAGTTGACTTATTTATCTCTTCCTGCGGATCGTATGATTGCTTTTCTTACACTAATGGCTAGAAGATCTATACTATTGAATTGGAAAGAGGTTAATCCTCCCACTGTTTTCCAATGGTTTACCCAAACTATACTATGTTTAAATTTAGAGAAAATTAGAAACTCTGTCTATGAATCCCCTTCTAAGTTTGAGTTAACCTGGCGACCATTTATTCAATATTTTCATTTGTGGTGAGTTGATCTGGCTCTGTTTTCTTTCTATGATTATGTATGATAATTGGGCTGTAAGATGAGATCGGAGTGATCGGCGTAGTTTAGCTATTTCTGTAGGTTTTTTTTTAAGTTTTTTTAAAATTCAGATTTGTTTTTTCTTCTTTTTTTGGGGTTTTTTTTCTCTTTTTTCATATATTGTTATTAATTATATCTTTTTTTTTTAAAGATAATTCACACCCTAAACTGATCAAAAATTTTTTTTATGATATATTTTTATTCTGTAATATTATTGTTTAATATCTCTGTATTAATTCATTACTTACTATGTATTTTTTTTTATATCTCTTTGAACTGTATGTGTTTATAAATTATAATAATAATAAAAAATTTGAAAAAGAAAAGAAAGGAAGGAGTTAAACAATGTGACCATCAGCGCCAGAGCAGATCCAGTGAAACAAAGTTTGCAGGTGCTAGGAGACGATGCTGGAGAAACTTGGCAATTCCCACAGCATCTATCGGAGGCAAAGATGTACAATTTTTTTGTGGGGTCCCATTTGTGGGGCAAATAAGAGGGGACAAGAGCTGTCGTCTTACTTTAATAAGATAGAAGTCAGTGCGCCAGACCACAGCAGTTCCTTTGTGCGTGGGTTTGATAGTAAGAATTTTTTTTGTTGGGGTCCAGTTCAAGAGATAAGAGGTGATTGAGAGCTATCTTTGTCTCTATGTGCAGTAAAACCCCTGTTATCTGGAATTCAAGCAACCAGAGTTCTCAAGCAAAAAAAAGGAAAGTAAATAGGTAAAAAATAGCAAAGTTTAAAATTGGCATGCCATTAGTTTGCCAATCATACCACACGAAGTCTCAAAGCAACTGGAAAATTCTTATCCAGCATCTATCAATCCCATAGGTGCTGGATTCCATGGATTTTGCTGTACATTTTTGCCTCTCATTAATGCTGCAAGGACCTGCTGAGTTTCTCCAGCATTTCTGTGCATTAAAACCCTAACCCCCAACGTGCAACCTTACCTCATCCTCACAATATCTCCGGATCACTTCTAATGCATCGTCAGTTATAGACGGTGCCTCCAGAACCAGCTTTGTAAACAGCCTAATACAAGGAGAAATGCAGTGAGAAAAATGCCACTGATAAATTACAGAGATTATCTGACCTAGAGCAAAGAGTATGCATGTGAACCACAAGAACCTAAAGACTGAATATGAACACCAAAGGCACTTCCTAAATCCGTGTTGTTAATGTAGTACAGGACATCCCAAGGCTCTCACGAGATGCTATATACGCGAAAGACACAGGAGCAGAAATAGGCTATTCAGCCCATTGAGTCTGTCCTATCATTTAAACATGAGCTGATCCCACTCCTCTGCCGGCCTTTGATGCCCTGGGTCATCAAGAACCTATCAATCTCTACCTTAAATACACCCAATGACCCGGCCTCCACAACCGCCTGTGGCAACAAATTATAGATTTACCACCCTCTGAAGCAATTCCTCTGCGCTAAGCAGGCATCCTTTAATTTCCATGTGGAGAAAGCAGAACAAACTGGAGGGACTGGCAGCCAGCCATCACACACAAATCTCTCCCCCTCTCTCTCCTCCCCACCCCCCACTCTTACTGACCCATCCTTCTGATCCGGCTTCTCCTGCAGGCCTGATAGCAGGCTGGTCAGACACTCGTCATAGTTCTGAAGCGAACCACTGGGCCATTGGCTGAGGTACAGGTTATACTCTTGGTACAGCCATGCAAATGCCAGGTCGACGCGGTTCCGAATATCCTCGAGTATGAAGTCCAGCATCGTGCCTTTCATTTTCCCATCAAACTGCGTCATGAGACGCGCCAGGATCTTCACACGAATCTGGAGGAAAACTTGGAAGATTAACAATGGGGTGGCATGGTTAGCACAACATCGTTACAGTGCTAGCAACCTGGGTTGGAATCCCATGCTGTCTGTAAGGAGTTTTTTTTTTATGTTCTCCCCGTGACCGTGGGGGCTTCCTACGGGCGCTCTGTTTTCATCCCACATTCCAAAGGCGTACAGGGGTTTATTGGCCACATGGGTGTATAGGGGTGGCACTGGCTCGTGGACCAGGATCCGTTACTGTGCTGTATATCTACATGAATATGAACACACGCCTTTAATTAATTTCAAAAAGATCAATTTTTGTAGCTCAAAGGAATTAAGGATTAGGAGAGAAGAGGAAAATGCAGATGAGATGGAAGATCGGTTGCAATTTTATTGACTGACGACAGGACAGAGTTCATGCAGGACAGGCCCTAGACAGAAGCACCTAGGCCACAGTCAGATAAAAGTTACACATACTGGACCAGCTCCGCTTCTTGTTACTGCTTTCTCAGAGTTGAGGATTCGCTGCAAAGCTCCAATCTTCAGCTTGTCGATCCTATCTGGAGGCAGCTGCTGCACCACGTCACTCAGGCGGAAAACCTTCTTCCGTCCGCTCTGCCCCAAAGGTCTGAAAAATGACACGTTATCCAATCAGCTAATCCGAATGGACCCATCCTGAACCCACAACACCTCATTAGTCAGAAAGGCACAGCAGCACCTATTCTTCGTAAGGAGGTTGAGGGGGGCCAGGCTACCCATCGCAACAACATTTCACAGGAGCACCATTGAGAGTGTTCTGTCCAGCTGCATCACTATGTGGGATGGTAGCTGAAAAGCATTGGACCTGAAGTCATTCCAGAGGAACATCAAAGTGGCCGAGGACTGACGACATTCACAGAGAACATTGCTTAAATAGGCCTCAAAGAATTTCCAGCTGGCAACAATATACTTGACCCACCACCATCAAGGTACAGGAGCATCAAAATCAGGACTGCCAGACTGGGAAATAGCTTCTTCCCACAGGCTGTGAAATTAATGAACTGTAACTGAGTCAATCATCCCAAATTATATACATTTGGGATTACATATTTGTGTCTACATGTGGCAAGTGCAAGAGTGTGTATTTTGGTCTGGAGAAACACTATTTCATTGGGTTGTACATGTACAGAGGTGTACCAAAGAAGAGGTACAAGGACTGCTTAAAGAAATCTCTTGGTGCCTGCCACATTGACCACCGCCAGTGGGCTGATATCGCCTCCAACCGTGCATCTTGGCGCCTCACAATTCGGCGGGCAGCAACCTCCTTTGAAGAAGACCGCAGAGCCCACCTCACTGACAAAAGACAAAGGAGGAAAAACCCAACACCCAACCCACCAATTTTCCCTTGCAACTGCTGCAACCGTGCCTGCCTGTCCTGCATCGGACTTGTCAGCCACCAACGAGCCTGCAGCAGACGTGGACATACCCCTCCATAAATCTTCATCCGCGAAGCCAAGTCAAAGTGGACATGTACAGTCAGATGATCATAAACTTGAACTTGGACAATTGGCCCTACCCAACAACACAAACTTGCACAGGTGAAACACCTGTAACAGCACAAACCATCTTAAGATTTCCCAGAAAAACACGGAACACAATTTGACACTGAACTACCTACAGAGGTGACAGAAAGCTTGGTCAAAGAGGTGGGCTTCAAGAAAGGTCTTCAAAGCAGAGGTATAGGGGAGGAACATGGGAGTGAAGCGTAGACCAAACATCTCGTGGCTGAGGGCATCAAACCCACAGAAATTATTATTTAACCAGGAGCTGATGTTGGTCAGGTAGCAGAGGGAAGAATCCATCTTGGTGATCCTAGGACTGAGGCAGTAGAGAGCTGGTACTTGTAAAATCTTTGGAAGCATGACTTAAATATTTCAGTTCCTAGCCTTTTTACAACTGATCTCAAGCAGGGACAGATCACAGACAGAGGCTCCAGATTGTCAAGTATGCAGATCTCTGCCAAGGTTGCTGGCTATTTAAGTACAGGATGAGTAATGACTCCAATTGCACGTGCCCTCTACAGCCCTGCTACCTCCTACAATCTACAAGGGAAACTCTGCATTACTTTCGTCAAGCAAGCCCTGGAATTCCTTCACTCAACTGTTGAATGAGTCGCCCTCAAAGTCAATCAGCACCAGCCCCAACAGATTTATACAGTTCATTTATATTTTGTGTTCAAATCCAACCTTCAAAGCATCTTCAGTGCAACAGAACCCACTCTAAACTGTGCGAACAATGCCTAGGAACTTGATGGAAGAACTCATCCCAGGGGATACAACGATTTCCAAATCAGTGCAACACTGATTACCTTGACTGACTGGAAGGCATGATGGGCTCTGGCCGCCGTTTTATGTGGATCTCCTCTTCCCTCATGGGCTGTGAGAAGGGAACAGGCGCCCCGACCACAGAGATAGCCTGGCCCTGCCGTATGGTGGAGCCCCGTCGCTTGCTCAGCAGCCCATCAGATTTACCATCTTTCCCCTGTTTCAGGTCCTCTTCCGTCTGAAGCTTCATCTGGTCAACACCTAGGGAAAAAGTTCAAGTTTACTGTCAACTGATTGTACATCTGCAAAACAGCACCTCTGGACGAGAGTACACACACAAACGACATATAGCGAACCAAAAATAAATACACATAAAAATTATTTATGGTTTCTTGGGTTGTTCACAGTCTTACCACCTGTTTCTTGTATTATTTTTATTTTGTAAGGTGCTTCATAGAAATGTTTGCTCTGTGATAATGTGCAAAGCAACAAATTTCTTGACACGTTCATGACAATTAATTCTGATACTGAATTCTGAAACAGTCGAGTTCTGGTTTTTTCTGTACTTCTCCAACTGACTACATTAAAAAATATTTGTGACACAAGGTGAAAAGAAAACAAGGCTTTTACTTAAATGTTCTGAGGCCCCCGTTGAGAATGGCTGGTTTAAATAGCGAATACAGATCTTTTAATGGTCCCAGAGTCATTTATAGTCGGAGAAAAATAGGGAAGAATCAAGAGCTTGATGTAAAACATGAAATTCTGTAAACACTGTGGCTGAAGTAAAAACAAGATGCTGGAGACACTCAGCAGGACAAACAGTGGACTTTATAAAGCAAAGGTAAAGATACATAACCAATGTTTCGGGCTTGAGCCCTTCATCAAGGTACGGAAAAATTCTGAGCCTGATAACTGGGGGGTGGGGAGGGAGAGAACTTTGAGTGGCAGACTTCAGGACCTTCTGCCTGAAGGTAGCAGGGTGATAAGGTTAGTCTTGATCTCAATGAATCATCAGGCTGGTTTCTTGTGATCTTCAATCTCTCAGAATTAATTATAGATGGGAATATTAGCATCAACTTCACTCATATAAAATGAGAACACAGAACAATGGGTGAAATGCAACCCAACGTGGGACTTGGGCAAACCAAATCCATCCAAAGCTCCCAACCTTTTCTCCTTACCTGGTCCAAGGCCTGCTGATGTCATCTGCGTGGCCATAAGTCGGGCCAAATGTTTAATCTGAGCGTCCGTCCCTGCCGACTCTACTGGCGTGTAGGTCGCCTGAAAGGACGCTGGCATCACATCTGGTAAATAGACCATGCTGATCAGAACCTGAAACAGAGCAGAGAGCTCACTCTGGATCCCACACACCACACAGGCATCTGGCATTGTACCCAAAAACCCTTTCACATAGTGGCAGACGTTCAGCATATGGCCTACAGCAGTGGGTCCCAAGAGGTTTCCCCTGCACTCACGTACCACCTTAAGTAATCCCTTACTAACCACAGATGGCATCCTATGCCATAGGTGCTCTGTAGTTAGCAAAGGATTACTTAAGGTGGTAAGTGAGTGGGGAGTGCAAAAAAAAAAATTAGGTTTAGAACCACTGGCCTACACATTGTCAGTACCACCAAATACAGTGTTGAAGCACAATGACTTGCCCCATTTCCCTCAGGATCCTGGCATTAATTGCTGCCGGAGATAAACAGGGAAATCTGCAGATGCTGGAATTGTAGTGGAATACACAAAAGTGCTGGAGAAACTCAGTAGGTTTCACAGCATCAATAGGAAGTGAAAGGTAACCAACGTTTCGGGCCGGAGGCCTCTGGATGCTTTGTGACCTGCTGAGTTTCTCCAGCATGTTTGTACTTTGCTGCTGCTCTATACATTTTCCTTTTCCTACATAATAGAAGTTGTTCCCCATTTACTTGGCTTTGGCCCTCATCCCACTCACATGCTCCTAGCCACACATGTTCTTTGAAATGCTGTCATTGTACCTAACCCGCCACAGCTCCCTCCACATACCCTGAATGAACACACTAGAACAGTGTTGGCCACTGCAATACATTACCAGATCCATGAAGAATCAATGCCAGTACACATACACGTTTAGTCATTTTGTCCTCAACTCACCAAATTCGCCACATTCTCTGGCGAAAGCAGAGGCATTAGAAATTGTGCCGTGACATCAATGGCAGACTGTGTGTTCTGGGACGAAGATGGTTTGACTATGGACACTGACGCCTGCTCGAGATCTTTGTCTTCGTCGTCTTCTCCAAAGGTTTCTGTCAGGAAAACAACCACCACTCAACTCATGATGCACAGGCTTGATGGGGGGGGGGAAATGGGGCAAAGAAACAGTGGCTGTGCATCAACCTTGGCTTAAAGAATCCCAACTCTTAGTCCCAAGATTGGGGGACCTAGGAATATTCTTTTTTTTTTTTTTTTAAATTTTTTATTTTTCACACCATAAATCACAATAGCCATGATATACACTTTTTCTTTTCCACACATTTACAGTGACTTTTTCTCCCTCCCCCCTCCCTCCTCCCAAGCCACCCCCCCACCCCCCCCCTCTCATCCATTTTAGGTATACAATCTAGGTTGCATTAATTCAGTTAGACAATGTTGTCATTCAACAAAAATACACCAGAAATTCTACTGAGTCCATTCTTTTCTTTTCTTCTCCTTCCATCAACTTAGGTAATGTTTGTTCCCGGTAGGTTTTCGCTATTGTATTTAATGTAAGGCTCCCATACTTGTTCGAATATTTCAATATTATTTCTTAAACTATATGTTATTTTTTCTAATGGAATACATTTATTCATTTCTATATACCATTGTTGTATTTTCAAATTATCTTCCAATTTCCAGGTTGACATAATACATTTTTTTGCTACGGCTAGGGCTATCTTGACAAATCTTTTTTGTGCATCTTCCAAGTCAATTCCAAATTCTTTATTTTTTATGTTACTTAGGAGAAAGATCTCTGGATTCTTTGGTATATTGTTTTCTGTTATTTTATTTAATATCTGATTGAGATCATCCCAAAATTTTTCTACTCTCTCACATGTCCAGATTGCATGAATTGTTGTTCCCCTTTCTTTTTTACATCGAAAACATCTATCAGATACTGTTGGGTCCCATTTATTTAACTTTTGCGGTGTAATGTTTAGTCTGTGTAACCAATTATATTGTATCATACGCAGCCTCGTATTTATTGTATTTCTCATCGTTCCAGAGCATAACTTCTCCCATGTTTCCTTTTTTATCTTTATATTTAAATCTTGTTCCCATTTTTGTTTAGTTTTACCATTTGTTTCCTCATTCTCCTTTTCTTGCAGTTTAATATACATATTTTTTATAAATCTTTTGATTAACATTGTATCTGTAATCACATATTCAAGGTTACTTCCCTCTGGTAAACTCAAGTTGTTTCCTAATTTATCTTTCAAGTAGGATCTCAGTTGGTAATATGCCAGCGCTGTATCTCCAGTTATATTGTACTTATCTCTCATTTGTTCAAAGGATAAGAATCTACTTCCTGAAAAACAATTTTCTATTCTTTTAATCCCTTTTTTTTCCCATTTTCTAAAGGCAAGGTTGTCTATTGTAAAAGGGAGTAGCTTATTTTGCGTCAATATTAGTTTTGGTATTTGGTAATTTATTTTATTTCTTTCTACATGAATCTTCTTCCATATATTGAGGAGATGGTGTAATACTGGAGAAGTTCTATGTTGTACCAATTTTTCGTCCCATTTATATAATATGTGTTCAGGTATCTTTTCCCCTATTTTATCTAATTCTAGTCTCGTCCAGTCTGGTTTTTCCCTTGTTTGATAAAAATCTGATAGGTACCTTAATTGTGCGGCTCTATAATAATTTTTGAAGTTTGGCAATTGTAAGCCTCCTTGTTTATACCATTCTGTTAATTTATCTAGTGCTATCCTCGGTTTCCCCCCTCTCCATAAAAATCTCCTTATTATTTTCTTTAACTCTTTGAAGAATTTTTCTGTCAGTTGTATTGGCAATGCCTGAAATAAGTATAGTATCCTTGGAAAAATGTTCATTTTAATACAGTTTATCCTTCCTATCAGTGTTAGTGGTAGCTCTTTCCAATGCTCTAAATCGTCCTGTAATTTTTTCATTAGTGGATTGTAATTGAGTTTATATAATTGGCCTAGATTTTTGTTTATTTGCACACCTAGGTATCTTATTGCCTGCGTTTGCCATCTGAATGGGGATTCCTCCTTAAATTTTGAGAAATCCGCGTTATTCATAGGCATTGCTTCACTTTTATTTACGTTTATCTTGTATCCCGACACTTCTCCATATTCCTTCAATTTCTTATATAGTTCTTTTATTGATAGTTCTGGTTCTGTTAAGTACACTATCACATCATCCGCAAACAGACTGATTTTATATTCCCTGTCTTTTATTTTTATTCCTTTTATATTATTATCTCTTCTTATCGATTCTGCTAGTGGTTCTATAGCTAGCGCAAACAATAATGGTGATAGTGGGCATCCCTGCCGCGTTGACCTGCTTAAGTTAAATTGCTTTGATACATGTCCATTTACTGTCACTTTCGCTAACGGTCCCTTATATAATGCTTTAATCCAATTAATATACTTCTCCGGTAAACTGAATTTTTGCAATACTTTGAACAAGTAATTCCATTCTACTCTGTCGAAGGCCTTCTCTGCGTCTAAAGCAACTGCTACTGCCGGTGCTTTATTTCCTTCTACTGCATGAATTAAGTTAATAAATTTACAAATATTGTCTGTTGTGCGTCTTTTTTTGATAAATCCAGTTTGGTCTAAATTTACCATTTTCGGTACCTGTTCTGCTAATCTGTTCGCTAATAGTTTAGCTATTATCTTATAATCTGTGTTTAGCAGAGATATTGGTCTATATGACGCTGGTGAGAGTGGATCTTTCCCTTGTTTTAGTATCACTGTAATTATTGCTGTTTTACATGAATCTGGTAAGTTTTGTGTCTCATCAATCTGGTTGATTACATCCAGGAGGGGCGGTATTATTAGGTCTTTAAATGTTTTGTAGAATTCTATTGGGAGTCCATCCTCTCCTGGTGTCTTATTATTTGGTAAATTTTTTATTATCTCTTGTATTTCTACTGTTCCAAATGGTTCTGTTAATTTATTTTGTTCCTCTATTTGTAGTTTTGGTAGTTCAATTTTAGTCAAAAATTCATCTATTTTCCCTTCTTTCCCTTCGTTTTCGGTTCGGTATAATTGTTCATAGAATTCTCTGAAGTTTTCCTTCATTTCTTTTGGATTATATGTAATTTGTTTGTCTTTTTTCCTTGTTGCCAATACCATTTTCTTAGTTTGCTCTGTCTTAAGCTGCCATGCTAAGATTTTGTGTGTTTTTTCACCTAGTTCATAATATTTCTGTTTTGTCTTCATTATATTCTTCTCCACCTTATATGTTTGTAATGTTTCATATTTTATTTTTTTATCCGCCAATTCTCTTCTTTTGGTTGTATCTTCCTTTATTGCTAATTTTTTTTCTATGTTTATTATTTCCCTTTCCAACTGCTCTGTTTCCTGGTTATAGTCCTTCTTCATCTTGGTTGCATAACTTATTATTTGCCCTCTAATGAATGCTTTCATTGCGTCCCATAGTATAAACTTATCTTCCACTGATTCCGTATTTACTTCAAAGTACATTTTTAATTGTTTTTCAATAAATTCTCTAAAATCCTGTCTTTTAAGTAGCATGGGGTTTAATCTCCATCTATACATTCTTGGAGGGATGTCCTCTAGCTCTATTGCCAATAACAGGGGTGAGTGGTCCGATAATAGTCTAGCTTTATATTCCGTTTTCCTAACTCTCCCTTGAATGTGGGCTGATAACAGGAATAGGTCTATCCTTGAGTATGTTTTATGTCTAGTCGAGTAGTACGAGTATTCCTTTTCTTTTGGGTTTTGTTTCCTCCATATGTCCACAAGTTTCATTTCTTGCATTGATTTAATTATAAATTTGGTTACTTTGTTCTTCCTGTTAATTTTTTTCCCCGTTTTATCCATATTTGGATCCAAATTCAGATTGAAATCCCCTCCTATTAGTATGTTCCCTTGCGTATTAGCTACCTTCAAAAAGATATCTTGCATAAACTTTTGATCTTCTTCGTTAGGTGAATATATATTAAGTAGATTCCAAAGCTCTGAATATATCTGACATTTTATCATAACATATCTCCCTGCTGGATCTATTATTTCCTCTTCTATTTTAAATGGCACATTTTTGCTAATTAATATAGCCACTCCTCTTGCTTTTGAATTATACGATGCTGCTGTTACATGTCCTACCCAATCTCTCTTTAATTTCTTGTGCTCCAATTCAGTTAAGTGTGTTTCTTGGACAAATGCTATATCTATTTTTTCCTTTTTCAGTAAATTTAGTAGTTTCTTCCTTTTAATTTGGTTATGTATTCCATTAATATTTAGAGTCATATAGTTCAGCGTAGCCATTTTATATTTTGTTTATCTTCTCTTTCCGTTTTTCCATCATTACCTTTCCTCCTTTTCCATTTCTGTTTTCTTATTTTCAACTCTTTACCAGACAACATTCCTACAACATCCAACATTTTCCTTATTCTCCTATTTCTATCTTCTTTATCCCCAATCTCCCCTTCCCCTCCTGAGTTGCCCTTTATCCCTTGTCGGACAACCACATCTCCCCTCTCCATTTGGATTTGCGAATCCACTCGCAAGCGTCAACTGATTTTGCAGTGACCGCTCTTTTCCCCCACCCAGCCCCCCCCAGAAAAGATTTCGCTTTTTATATGTCACAAAGGTCACTCTTTTAATTCCCTCCTTATTCTCTCTATTCCATTACCTTCTCTTATTAATTCTTGTCTATACTCTCTATGTTTTCCTCTAATTACAGATACTTTCACATATGCCCATTGTCTCTATTCACTCTTATACCTCTTTACCCGCATACATATCAATCGTGGTCATTTTTACCCTCCTTACCCTTCTTCATCCCTCAGTCTATTTTTGTCTTTCCCCACATACATATCAATCGTGATAATTTTTGCTCTCATTACCCGTCTTCATCCCTCAGTCTATTTTTGTAATTGTTCTGCAAATTTTCGTGCTTCTTCTGGATCCGAGAATAGTCTGTTTTGTTGTCCTGGAATAAATATTTTCAATACCGCAGGATGCTTCAGTGTAAATTTATATCCTTTCTTCCATAAAATCGCTTTTGCTGTATTGAACTCTTTTCTCTTCTTTAGGAGTTCAAAGCTTATATCTGGATAAATGAAGATTTTTTGCCCTTTATACTCCAGTGGTTTGTTGCCCTCTCTTACTTTTTCCATTGTCTTCTCCAGTACCTTTTCTCTTGTAGTATATCTTAGGAATTTTACTACAATAGATCTTGGTTTTTGTTGTGGTTGTGGTTTAGGGGCTAATGCTCTATGTGCCCTTTCTATTTCCATTTCTTGCTGTAGTTCTGGACATCCTAGGGCCTTAGGGATCCATTCTTTTATAAACTCCCTCATATTCTTGCCTTCTTCATCTTCCTTAAGGCCCACTATCTTTATGTTATTTCTTCTGTTATAATTTTCCATTATATCTATTTTTTGGGCTAGTAATTCTTGTGTCTCTTTAGTTTTTTTATTAGATTCCTCCAATTTCTTTTTTAAGTCTTCTACCTCCATTTCTGCTGCTATTGCCCGTTCTTCCATCTTGTCCATTTTTTTCCCCATTTCTGTTAAGGTCATATCCATTTTATTTATTTTCTCTTCTGTGTTGTTTATTCTTCTTCTTAAATCATTGAATTCCTGTGTTTGCCATTCTTTAAATGACTCCATGTATCCTCTAACAAGAGCAAGTATATCCTTTACCTTGCCTTTCCCTTTATCTATTTCACTGTACTCTTCCTCTTCTTCTTCCTCTGGGTTGACCATCTGTTGTTTCTTTGCTGCCCTTTCCTCCTCTTCTTTCTTGTTTCCATTGTCTTCTGTGGTCTCTTCTTGCTGCAGGTGTTCTGCAGCTGTCGTTGCCGGCTGTGGAGATCGACTCCCCAGCTGGTCCCCCCTCCCGTCGGTGTGTTTTTTTGCATGCGCGGTTGCGCACTTTTACTCGGCTCTGTGAGCCATTGTTGTAGTTCTTTTTCTACCGACCTGAGGGAGCGGGTTTCTCTCTCCACAGCGGGCCTCTTCGGACAGGTAAGGCCTTCACCTTTTTCCTCCGTTGTCTTCTCTTCCTCTCTTCTTTCCGTTGATTTTGATTTTTCTCCTTTTGTCTCCATCTTCTTTCCACCTTTATACTCACTTTTCTTTAACTTGTATTTCTGTGCCTTTGTATTTTCTCTTGTTTTTCCCGACTTTTCTGGAGAGGGCTGGAGTTCACCGTCCGGCCACTACTCCATCACGTGACTCCTCCTCGGAATATTCTTCATTGGGATGCCCATGCATTTGATATTTCAGATTGGCAGGCAGCACAGCATCGTTGCAGCACCAGCGATCGGGACCGGGGTTCGAATCCTGCGCTGGCTGCAAGGAGTCTGCATATTCTCCCCGTGTCTGCATGGGTTTTCCCCAGGGGCTCCTGTTCCTTTCCACCGTTCGAAGTGTACCGGAGCTCTAGGTTAATTGGGTGTAATTGGGAAGCATGGACTTGTGGGCTGAAATGGCCTGTAACCCTGCTGTATATCTACATTTAAATTTAAAAAACGTTGGAATGTAATAGCTGCTTTCACAGTGGGGATCATGAAGTGATAACGGGCGTGGATGGTGAGATCAATTAAAGACAGGAAATGTTGGAGAAACTCCGATCGGGGTTTTAAAATCAGTTTTGAGCCAAGCTGATGAAAAACCAAATGCTTTTCAAAAGGACAGATCTACTGGTAATGATTCTTGCACAAATATCAAGTGAACAGGTTTCCAGTGCAAAGCTTGCCGTTACCTGCGCCTGACTAATATGCACGTGACCCAGAGACTAGAGACACAGGAGAGTCTGCCTTGCTGGGTTGGGGGCAGGAGGAAATCTGCTGGAGAAACTCATTAGGCTGAGTGACATGAACAGGAGTAATACAATGATTGATGCTTTGGGGCGGAATCCTTCATCTAGATTTGATACACTCGAAACGATGGCCAATCTTTTTCTCCTTCTGATGCTGCTCAAGATTATCTACACGAGTTGCAGTGAGAACAGTGTTCCTCCAAATCTACTGGGGTTTTTTTTTGAACTCAGTTAAGATCTGCCTATTAACCCCAAGGTGTTTGTGTCACATTCAAGGAATCACAGAAAAAGTACAGAAAGTTCCCTTTCAGCCCACACCACCACTCAAAAAAGACCCAGACTAATCCATCATCCAAAACAGGCTCCTCAGTTTTTACATACAATTACCTCTCTTCAAGGACACATCAGGTGCTTTTCCAAGAGAAAAGGATCCTGCCTCTATTACCCTTTCAAGCTGCAATTCCAGACTGCCACTCTTTGGCTAATTTTGCCAACAACCCAATCATTTCTTTCTTCTTCCAATTACTTTATTTCGCTTGGCTTACAAGGAATGCATTTATGCACCTCCATCTTATGTTCTAACCAACCCAAGCTTATTCAGTATTTCCTCATTACTACTATGTTCCACTCTGGCAATGTTCCTGTCCAGCTCCCCGACATTCTCTCCGATGGAGGGAGAGCATTGCTGTAAAGCAGTGACCAGAATGGTAAGCAGTGCTCAAGCCATGGCCTACAGTGTTGTGTGCAGTTCTAGCTAAACAACCAGTCTTCATATTCTTGTTAATAAAGCACTAATAAACAATAATCTTGGCTTATCAAGGTGTGCATTTTGGAAAAACAGTGGGCATGCATTCTCTTTGTTTCCAGGCCTCGTTGCACCTTGACGGATGCATTAGCTTATGGTTATATTAAATTTGATTTGTCACTTCATTTGGAACTGAGAGGATTTCTGATTTCTAATTACCAGCCTGAATAAATGGTGGAATTCATTAAACAGAACAGTGTCAGGGAAGATATCCCAATTTTCTTCTGCCTTAAAAGCTGCAGGATTAGAACCAAGAACAAAATGGCACATCTTGCACACAAGATTTTAAGGGTGAAAAATAATTTTGTCCTAAAGATTTCCTGAAATGCAGCCCTGAAGCAGGATTCGGATGGTGAAAGGCTACAGGTAGCCAGCCTTTCGGTCAATCTGCTCAGGTATCAGTGGTCCCTCTGATGCTTAATGCCTTTATGAAGCAACTATGGTGTTAATGGCATGCCCCAGTTCTGAACACAATGCAAATCATTTTAAAATCTAACAGTGGTTTCATCTAACCCCAACTCCTTCTGTAGCATGGAATCACGGCCGCACCAGGTTCAGGCAGCCCTCTTACCCATTTTGATTTTCTTGAGCCCCTGATCAGTGTCGTCCCGGTGCCTTTTCCGCACATCCTTCAGGTTGGGCATGTTGCGCGCGATTTCCTGCTGCTGTGTGCCCAGGTCGAGGAGGAGCGTGGTGATCTGGGTGTGGAACTCAAAGGAGGACGGGTGCTTCAGGACACTCAGCAGGTGCAACTTCACGTTCTTCCGCACACTGCTGACCTGCGACTTCGCCAACGTCGGCGGGAGATTGGCTGAAACCAGAAAATGGGAGTGAACAATCTGACAGGTGCAATAGTAAAACACAAAAGTCTGCAGACTCCTGAATGAAGTAAAAACATGACGCTGGAGAAACTTTATGGAGCAAAGATGATGATACATAGCCAACATTTCAGGCTTGAGCCCTTCCTCGTTATGAGCAAAATGTAGGCAGGCGCCCAAGTTCAGACCTGAATGAAGGGCTCAAGCCCGAAATGTTGGTTATGCATCTTTATCTTTGCTATTTAAAGTACAGTTTAGCCGGCTGAGTTTCTCCAGCTTTGTGTTATTACTGACAGGTGCAATATTCAGTTAAACATGAAAACCTGCAGACGCTGGCGTCTACAAACGTGCCAGAGGAACTCAGCATGTCATACAGCATTCACAGGAAGTAAAGGGTAACCAAGGTTTTGGGCTTGGCCCCTCCCCTCTCTAGAGGGCTATCCCCCTCCCCCCATCAGCTTATTTCTCTACTCTCACCTGTACGCCCCTTCCCATCCTTTTAAGTACCTGCCCAATTTTTTTTATGGATTCATTGCTGGTCTTTAAGAAGAGAAACACAGATATTAAACAAAAGCCGTTTTCACACCGCAGTGGAGCAGTGACCCGACTTTGTCCCAGTGAAATTCCCAGGAATTCAGGACCTCCCAGCAATTTGGATGGGGGAAGAGCTTCTCCCAACCAATGATGTGTTATGCAAGTTCACCCCCCCGATGGTCAGTCATTCACCTGCCCCTCGTTCCTGCACGTCGCGGCGGTAGCACAATGCAGGATGAATGGCCGATTTAGTTTCTCATAATCCCTCACACAGCTGGACCCGCTCTGGGAAACACAGCTGCATGAAGAATCATGGTCCACAAGGACAGTCAGCCATCCTGCATTCATGCTGCTGTTGCGACGTGCCGAAGCGGCCTGCTGTTGTCAGGCAGTAATCATCTTTTAATTTTAATCGCCAAGCAAGCATTGACGTCACGAGGCTTCCCTGCTTGGCCATTTGGTTCCCAGGACCTGTTTAAAATTCCTGGGCCAACCTTTTCACCACGCAGGTACACGGGAGGGTTGCCGGAAAATTTTCAGGGAAACTCCGTGGAACATTAAAGATAACAAAAAACCAGTCTTGCTTTCCATATCCTCACCATGAAGGGTTTCGTATGCCTGGATCACTTCGGACATGTACATGGGCCGTTGCCGAGCAATGGTTGCCAATGAGCCCAAGGCAGCTGTAAGGTTGATGCTGGAGATGGCAGGGTGAACCATAAACTTCAGGAGCTGATCCAGTGCCATTTTACCCTCTTCCTGAAGTGCACCTGGAAAAGATGCAGATCACAAGGAACCCATGAGAATTCCATCCTTAGCAGACTCCTCAGTTATCTGAGAATCCTGGCACTCAGCATACAAGCTCAAATTTGTAGCACTGAAATTCAACAGTGAAAGCACGAAGACTTTAATACGGGAAACACAAATGCAAAGGAGCTGGAAGGACTCAGTGGGCCAAGCAGTAGTCGCGAAGAGAAACGGACAATCAACGTTTCAGATCCAGACCCATTTTCAGGACAAATTTCGATTTTTAAATTTAAGTTACATATTTGTAAATTTAAACATACAGCACGGTTACAGGCCGCTTTGGCCTAATTATAGCAAATTGACCAACAAAACCCACCCCCGTACGTTTCAAACAGCGGGAGGAAACCTGAGCCACCAGGGAAAACCCATGTAGACACAGGGAGAATGTACCAACTCCTTAAAAACAGCGCAGAATTCGAACCCTGGTCCCAATCACTGTTCGTTGCACTAACCGCTATGCCACCCACACCGCTCTGACATTGTCAGAGTACATACATGACAGTCACATACAACCTTGAGGTTCTTTTTCCTGCGGGCCAAGCAGAATTTCTAATTACCAGCAAGTGCAAACTGTACTAAAATAAAGAATTGTAAGCAAACTGACTGTGCAAATACAGAAGTATAAATAGACATCAATATATAAAGAGCAGAGCAAGTCCTTAAATGAGTCTGATAGTTGAAAGGCAGCTATTCCTGAACCTGCAGGTACGAGTGTTGTGGTACTTGCACCTCCTTCCTGATGGCAGCAGTGAGAACAGACCATGACCTGGGTGGTGTGTATCAATGATACATTCTATTTCTCTCCATGGATGACACATGGTCACCCCAACTCCTCTTTGTTGACACATAATAATCGCCTTTCAACATCGGTTCAATTCGCATGCATTGGCCTGCTTTTGAACACACCAGAGAATTAATCTGCCAACATCCCAGGCCACAAACACCAGAACAATTGGATGGGTTGATAGCCAGTAACTGGCAAAGGGGAGAGATTAAAGATGAGGCATCACATCACGTAGGATTGTCTGAAAGCCAAAATATACACAATGGGCCTAAAGGTTTCAGTCTATGGTGTTTAAGGGGAAAATACAGTGAGTCATGCCCTTGGAAGTTAGTGGAACCAAACTTCCAAGCAATTTTTTTTAATATAAAAGAGAACTGGAAAACATTCACATTAAAACTGAAGTAAGGAGAAGGGGAGAGTGTCCAATTGGATGCCTCCTTCAAAAACAATGAGTCAAAAAGCCTTATCCTATGCAGTAGAATTAAAGACAGGCAAGATTTGTTAATTTTTTTTTCTCCTCTCTGTATTGCAGTTTGTTTACATTGAGTCAGTTTTTTTTGAACATCCAATAAGTGGTTATTCTGCCTCACCTGCAGGGAAAAGAATCTCAGGGTTGTATGTGCTCAAACAATTACAGGACGAACTTTAAAAATTTCAGACGAATCCTGGACAGAATAGTGGGACTGCATTTTTATTATTTATAAAAGTTTGAAAAACTCATTAAGCATTGTTACTTATGTGGGGGATCAAAACAGATCAAGTTATTTAAATACTATTTGTTTTATTCCAGCTAATTTTTTATTTTTAAAAACAATCTGCCAGGTCAAGCAGCATGAGCAGAGGGATAAAGAATTGTTTCAGGGCAGAACCCCGATGTTGTCTGACATACTGAGTTCTTCCTGCATATTGCTTTTTGCTCCAGATTTCAGCATCTGCAGTCTCTCTCATCTCCATTGACGTTGTTGACCTGTGACTCGTTTGAGAACTGACCGCTGTGGAAGCACTGGAGGCAAATCCACTGACACTGACTCTGGTTGAGGGGCGGAGGGGAAAAAAAAGAGATGATTCTCTTTCTCTGACTGTAAGAGGAGCTGGGCAATGGTAATGGCGAACCTTTGTCCTATGGCAGACTAAAGGCAACATTGTGTAATTTTTAATTTATGTTTTATTATAAGAAATAAGAGAGAAATGCATACGAATGCAAAGGCCAAGTCATTTTGTGTATTTAAGGCAAATATTGATAGGTTCTTAATTAGCCAGGGCATAAAAGGATATGGGGAGAAGGCCGGGCAATGTTCATAATTAAATGATGGGGCAGACTCGATGGGCGAACCTATTTCTGCTCCTATAGCATATGATCTGATGTTCAACCTAAGAAATTGGCACAAAGGCTTACAAGGAAACAACTCAGACCCACAGATGAATCGCAAACTTAATCTTTCCCTCATCACCGGGCAACAGGTCACAAATTATTCCGCAGGTACCCACTGGCTTTGATGCATGAGTGATCTTTCACAATACGATCCAGGCTAATGTCATTCTCCTGCCGCCTGGGAACATCAGAATCAGGGGTGCGAGGTGACAGGACGATGATCAATGTCTCAATGAACTTGATGGCATGAGTCCGGATTCCATCATTATCAGAATCGAGCATCAAGACAATGTCATCCTTCATGGTGCTAACCATATCCCAGCATGCCTCCTCCATTTCACTGATGAGTTTTGACTTCACCATCCACTGATTAAAACAAAAACATTGAATTAAAATATTCCTGGCAAAGAAAATGCAAGGCGATTTATATGGTCGACAGCACGAAACTGTATCACATCTTCAGCAAAGTGGAACATCTTAAGGTAGTGCACACATACCTCAAACAAATGTTAACTCACAACCACAGACAGAAGTGAACAGGCAGAGACTGGCTTCAAGGTACATCTTAAAGAGTGACAGAGAAAGTTTGAGAGGGTTTCATAAACTGAGCACCACGAGGGCGATAACCATTCCTGGAGGGGCCAGAATAAAAATGATACAGCCACATTTAACCAATTTAACAACAATCACCCAGCAGGATCCTATTGTAGATCCGAGACATTCCTTTAAATGAGAAAGGTTGCAGGTCCTGGGGTGAGTTCAATGCACAAGTGCGCTGGAAAAACTCAGGTCACAGTGTCCAAAGGAATAAAAGGTATTCAACATTTCAGGCCTGAGCCCTTCAACAAGGTATTAGCCTGATTAAAAAGTGGAGAGGAACACACACCTACAATAAAAGCTGAATGCAGGTGGGACGGCAGAAGGGGAAAAAGCTGAGGTGTTGGGGAAAGGAGAAAGCTATCAAAGGGAGAGTTGGATGAAAAGAGAATGATAGAAACACAGGGAGAAGTCAATGCTGATGCTCTCTGCTTGGAGAGTGCCCTTTTGGTGGGAAGGGAAGGGGAGGGGGGAAGAAAACGGCACTGTATATATATATATATTTGATCAATGTGGTTTATAGTGTGAAAAATAAAAAAATTAAAAAGGGTGCCCTTTTGCAAGCTTTACATTTTTAAAAACACTGAAAAGAAACAAGGGTAAAGTTAATAAACTTGCCTCAGTCATGAGCCGCTGTGTGAGCTATACTTTGCCACACTGTTCATCTGATGCTGGAATCTTTTTGGGAATTATTTTTCCAGTAGGCAAAACACCAAGATAGAACCGTGCACGAAGCAGGAAGGAAACTCCATACGATTCATGGTTTAAGCTCATTGAGGGGGCTAACCACTTGCTTTTCTAACCTGCTCTACTTTGTACTGTGGTCAGTTCTGGTTACCTCATTTCAGGAGGGATGTGGAAGCTATGGAGAAGGTAAATTTCCCAAGAGATTGCCTGGAATGGAGAAAGTGGCTTATGAAGCAAGGTTAGCAGAGCTGGGACTTTTCTCTTTGGAACAAAGAAGGATGAGATGACTTAGTGGAGGTCTACAAGATGACGAGAGGTGGTGATAGGGGAGGACAGCCAGCAGCTTTTCAGGGAAATACGTAGCAAGCACCGGTGGACATCTGTGCAAAATGAGGAGAGAAAGGGTGCCTGGAATATATGGCTGGTGGGAGCTGGTACAATGGGGGCGTTTAAAACTCAGGCACATGAATGGAAGAAATAGAGGATTACGAGGCTGGAGAGAGATGGAAAGGTTTAGGTTTATGGAAGTCAGCTGAAGAGCCTCCACTGCACTATAATGTTCTATGTATCACAACATAAACAAAATGGCAATCTTCCAGCTTTAGACTTGAATTCCACATGATACCTTCAACCTCTGGATTCCTTCCCTAAACATTATTAATCCACCAGGTTACGGAGGAAGAAGTGGAAGGGTGGGGGTTTAAACGAGAGCCAGAGCTGTCCATATTAATACCATTTGATTATCTGGCTTTTTAAATTTAAACATGCAGCTCGGTAACAGGCCCTTTCGGCCCACGAGCCTGTGCCATCCAATTTACACCCAAATGACCTACAACCCCAGGTATGTTTCAAATGGTGGGAGGAAACTGGTGGGCCCCCCCCCTCCCCCAGAGGAAACCAATGTAGAAGACGTAGGGGAGAATGTAAAAACTCCTTAAAGTGCAGCACTCAAGCCCTCATCTCGATCGCTGGTGCTGTAATAGCGTTGCACTAACTTCTACGGTAACCATGCTGCCTCATTTTTGTTAAACCACACACCCCCCCCGCCCTTCTTCCCCCAGCCGTCTCTCCCTTCTCCCCTCTGTCTGCCAAAGTCAATTCTCACCTCTCCTCATATCACATTAACACTTTTAGTTGATCTGGACTCCTCTCCCAGCTGGCACTAGGTCTATTCTGAGACTTCCTGATTTTTGCTTATTCTTTGAAGGACTCAGATCCAAAACATCAGCAATATATCTTTACCTCCTATGGACCCGGAAACACTTCATTCTGTTTTTCCCTTAATTGTGTCAACGCATAACAAGATGTGGGAATGAAGAGTGAGAAGGAATCGTACAGAAGCAATTAAAATTATGAAAGGCATAGATAGAAGTAAGTGGGTGGGGGAGACCAGAACTAGGGGACAGAGCCTCAAGATTCAGGGGAGTAGATTTAGGACGGAGATGAGGAGGAACTGCTTTCCCCAGAGGGTGGGGAATCTGTGGAATTTGCTGCCCATTGAAGCAGTGGAGGTGACCTCAGTAAATAGATTGAAGACAAGGTTGGATAGATTTTTTTTTATATATATATATATATATAACATAGGTAGGTGGAAATGAGCCGATCGTCAGATCAGCCATGATCTCACTGGTTGGCGGAGCAGGCTCGCTGGGCCAGATGGCCGACTCCTGCTCCTGATGTTCTTATAAATTAAATAGCAAAAAGTTTTGAACCAAATAAATGACGTGAAAACAATTGGCAAGTCAACTCAATTTTCTGCATACGAGGCTAGTTTTTGAGATTGTGCAAAACTGAATACTTGTTTCCTTAGTTCAGAGGGCTTGGCCACAGAAGGTTTCTCACTAAATCTTTAACTGGTACAGAGGTTGGAAATAACAATTCTACAACTCACTAATCTTGAACAAAAGTGGAAAAAAAAACAATCTTGCTCCTGACAGCCATATACCTGACAAAGGGCCCAATTACTTCCCATGGATGCAGAGTTTCTCCAGCACGTTCATGTATTGCACTCAACCCCCCCAACTTCTCTAGACTTTCAGGTTTAACTCCAGTCACCTGCTGCTGGTCAGTACCAATCTGCTCGTGAATTCAGTCCCCAATTATAAAAAAGGCACAGACTCCTGCTATAACAGAGGATCTGCTACAGATACCTTCCGGCAGCAGAGACATGACATCACCACACGGCACTTGCCTGCAAAGCCACCTTGTACAGCTGAGTCATGGTCAAAATAACCTTCTTCACCACATTGACGTTCTCGTCCTTCAGCAGCATGTTGAGGTTAGCGATTAGCTTAGGCAGCAGCTCGTTGTCCCGCTTGCTGGGGGTGGGAAGGAGTGAAGATTGAAGCAGGAGTGAAAGAAAGTGGCTTGTTTTAGAAGTAGAAAGAAAAAATTTCAAGTACAGTAAAACCCCTGGAATCCGACACATACCTAACTAATACACCTGAATTAAGAATAAACAGTTTAAAAGACAAAAGCATGATACAGGTACTTCATAGGCAAGAATATATAAATCTTAGAGCATTTGACTTCATTTTCCAGTCACATTCTTTGAAAACATTTAACTGTCGCTGCATCTGCAGGTCCTCCCCCTCCACAGATCCACCTGAAAGATGATTATAGATAATTAACCACCCACCACCCCCCAAGTTTACAGATAAAGCCTTTGACCACGACGACCCTTTCTAAGCAGGGATAAGGAGACATTTTAAGAGTCACCCCAAAAACGAGCAGCATAGAATACACGACAGTACAGGCCCTTCTGCCCTCAATGTTTTGGTGACCTATATATTACGTCCTAAAAAAAAGGTACTAACCCTCCCTACTTCTTAACCGATTTTTCTTTCATCCATGTGCCTGAGTCCCAATGTTCCACCTTTCACCATCATCCCTGGCAAGGCATTCCAGGCACCCACAACCCTCTGCGTAAAAAACGTACCCCTGATGTCTCCCCTAAACTTCCCTCCCTTCACTTTGTACAGATGTCCTCTGGTGTTTGATATCCCTGGGAAACAGCTGTCTACCAACCAGCTCTTCATTCTGGGTGACGCCATTGTGGTTTCACACAACTTAATTCAAACAGCTACTACAAGCAAAGCACAACCAAGGCACTCTGCTGGCCAGATATTTGCTCCCATCTTCACCAAAGGTTTATTTTACTTATTTATTTTCCTCGAATTTTTTGCCAGTTGCTGGAATTCCAGAAACCAGGGGTTTTACTGTCTTATGATACACTAACCACGCCTCCTCCATGAATCCAATCACAAACTTGCGGACATCCACCGATTTATCAGATTGAAATGCGATGATTTCCTACAAAAAAAAACGCATTTGTCAGTGGCCCTCATCAATGAAGTGCTCACATTTCCACAGCACCAAACTCACTATCATATCTCAGCTCCTTCTGAGATCAAAAAAAGCGCAGCCAAATGCAAATGACCATACATGCATGCCATTGTATAGGACGATCCCAAAACAAAAAATTCACCTTAAAATCAAGGTCATCATGTACACCATACCAGGTCTAAAATCTGAACCTTGACAGCTCAGTCTCAACACCGCCACATCTTCTTGCCAGTTCCGACGCAATTGCACGCATGACCTGTTAGTTATCAATGAGGTCTCGGCACCCACCCACCCGTGGAGCATCCGCCCAGTCTGGCTGCTGTAGGCTCTGTACAGGCTTTAAATGACTTGTTACATGAGCAGAGGGTGGTTTAGTTTAAAATATGTAAACAAAATTTAAATGTTTACATGGTAATTTGTTATTAAAATATTATGATTTGCTTTTAACAGTATCCACTGGTCAGCAGTAATTGCCAGATTTTTTTGGGGGATGTCCTATACAAAAGATATCACTCAAAAGCAACATTTTAGGTGGAAATTCCGGTGTTGTTTTATATGACGACATACTCAGTATTGCTTTCAAAGCCTCTCAATTAGAACACAGTGAGTGGTTTTTGAAATGATTGCCAGCTTTTGGTGTCAGCAGTGGCCTACCAGTCTCATCTCAGTCAGGTTAGTTCAAGCCCCGTTTCAGAGACAAGAACACAAAATCTAGACTGACTCTCAAAGTGTACTAGAAGCGACACCCTCCTAATGAGATGGCACTACTACCCACCACTGACATAGGGAAGACAAGATATCCTGCGGCACTTTTAGAACAAGAGCACATAGTTCCAAATGCAACTGTGATCTCATCCAACATCACAAGGAACCTGTTGGTCTATCTCCTTCTGTGCATTACAGCACATTACCTCTTAGAAATTTAGATTTAGACATAAAGCATGGTAAAAGGCCATTTCAGCCCACAAGTCCATGCTGCCCTATTTACACCCCATTAACCTACATCCTCCAGTACATTTTGAAGGGTGGGAGGAAACCCGACCCCCTAGGGAAACCCCAAGCAGACACAGGGAGAACGTACAAACTCCTTACAGACAGCGCAGGATTCAAACCCCAGTTCCAATTGCTGGCGCTGTAATGGCGCTGCGTTAACCGCTACGACAACCATGCCTCCCCTGTGCAAAGGATATTTTTTGACATTTAGTAAAGGAATTATGTACAGGCTCCTCTGCAGTCCAAGTGATGGCTATGAAATATTAGGCCTGAATAGCCCTTTCCTGCACTGAATATCCAAGTAATTTTGTGTAATTCTCCAGGAGACAATGACCTGATTACTCAGAACTGAATTCCACACCAGGCTTAAATACTTATAATGGAGATTTCTAAAACCATTTCCTATTCTTCGCCTCTGTCATAGAACACTACTGTTCAATCTGCACAAATGAGAAGTTTTTTTTCTGGAGACAATTACTCACATCGAGAAAGTTGTCAAGAAGTGTGGGATCCTTATTCACAATTAGCTCCTGAACCTGGAGAGGGGAGAAACAAAGATTGGAGTAAGTCTTATAGGACCATGCAAAATTGCTGCAGTTAGTAGAGAACCAATTGTTCAAGTTCATTATCATCTGATTGTACAAGTACAGCCTAACAAAACAATGTTCTCTGAACCTCGGTGCAAAACGTGCAGACACACATCCAGACATAACACATACAGACAAATAATACATATGAAGGAACAATATACATATATAAAAATCAAAAAATATTGCTCAGTAAATATTAGGACTCTGATGGTTAGTGTGAACAGTTCCTTTGGTCGTACAGCAGTCTCACCCACGTGATTATGCTTAATGAGAATTTTTTTTTTTTTAATTGCTACTGGTGGAAATCGGAAATAAAAGCAGAAAAATGAAGGAAATACTCAAGTCAGGAGCATCTGTGGGAAGAGAGACAGTTACTTATGGCAGGCAGGAGGCAATTTTATACATTATTACACATTCTATACTATTACATGGCAATAAAAGGAATCTTGAAGACACTGTCATCATTGCCAAAGTGAGGCCAAACTTGAGGAACACATCACATTAATCCAGTTCAGCTTTAAACCTAACAGCATGAACATTAGTTTTTCTAATTTTAGGTAACCTCCACCCCCATCTGGTTCCACTATTTTTAATCTCTTTACCTACTCCTGCACTTAATTCCCCCTATCTCTTTGAGAAAAAGCTCAGGCCCAAAGCATTGGTTACCCTTTGCTTCCTATAAATGTTGTATAACTCTAGTTTCTCTAGCATTTTTGTGTACTGCACTACAATCACAGCATCTGCAGACTTTCCTGTTTAAACTCCACACGTGTTAATAAAGTGGCCTTCAAAAGTCAGACTAGATTAAAGGTCAACAACCACCATCAAATAATTGCTTTGGAAAGCAGCAAGACATCCAGAATTGCTGGAAGACCATTAGCAAGGCCAAAACCTGATGGTCTTTCAGCACACAGAGACGTCAGTGAGGGAATGCTGTTGACTAGCATTTTCCAGGGTGCAGGAGTACGTGCTGGGGAAATCACCAAGGCTTGGTGCAGCTAATACGAGGGTGCTGTAGGGAAAGACTAGTCTAGAGTCCTCCCATTACTGGACACTGAGGGGCTGAGAGAGAGGGGAAAGTACTCAAATAACAGAGGGGGAGTAAGGAGGTAACTGTGTAAACAGAAATTAAAGCAAGTGTAGAGTGATGGAAATGTATGGATATGACACTAAGGGTGGGAACAGATTTGATAATTTTCCTTTTATAAAAATTATTGTGAATAAAGTCCATTTTCAGTTAAAAAAAATTGTTCAACTACCACACAATTTTAAAGTGTAGACTAAAATAGGGTCAAATAAAAATCTGTTTCAGTCACTTCATGTTTACTGACCTGCTTGAGAACAGTGATTTTGTTGTCAGTAACAATGAGTGCTGCCTGATTCAACAGATCCACAACCTGCAAACAAAAGGTCTTTTGATTATTTCCTGTTTTAATTACAAACCACAATTATAAGTGCCAGACTAAGGCCAAGTTACATAAACTTAGCCAATGCTCCCTTTTACCCAAAGGTTGAGGGATAATCTATCAACATTTTTTAAAATAACTTCACCATTCCACTGAATAAACCTCCCCTCCCTCTCCATCCATCACATCCTTCCTCAGCCCTCCCCAAATTAATCCATCACATGCCCCCCCCTTCCTCTCCATTCCCCCCCCTTCCTCTCCATTCCCCCCCCTTCCTCTCCATTCCCCCCCCTTCCTCTCCATTCCCCCCCCTTCCTCTCCATTCCCCCCCCTTCCTCTCCATTCCCCCCCCTTCCTCTCCATTCCCCCCCCTTCCTCTCCATTCCCCCCCCTTCCTCTCCATTCCCCCCCCTTCCTCTCCATTCCCCCCCCTTCCTCTCCATTCCCCCCCCTTCCTCTCCATTCCCCCCCCTTCCTCTCCATTCCCCCCCCTTCCTCTCCATTCCCCCCCCTTCCTCTCCATTCCCCCCCCTTCCTCTCCATTCCCCCCCCTTCCTCTCCATTCCCCCCCCTTCCTCTCCATTCCCCCCCTTCCTCTCCATTCCCCCCCCTTCCTCTCCATTCCCCCCCCTTCCTCTCCATTCCCCCCCCTTCCTCTCCATTCCCCCCCTTCCTCTCCATTCCCCCCCCTTCCTCTCCATTCCCCCCCCTTCCTCTCCATTCCCCCCCCTTCCTCTCCATTCCCCCCCCTTCCTCTCCATTCCCCCCCCTTCCTCTCCATTCCCCCCCCTTCCTCTCCATTCCCCCCCCTTCCTCTCCATTCCCCCCCCTTCCTCTCCATTCCCCCCCCTTCCTCTCCATTCCCCCCCCTTCCTCTCCATTCCCCCCCCTTCCTCTCCATTCCCCCCCCTTCCTCTCCATTCCCCCCCCTTCCTCTCCATTCCCCCCCCTTCCTCTCCATTCCCCCCCCTTCCTCTCCATTCCCCCCCTTCCTCTCCATTCCCCCCCCTTCCTCTCCATTCCCCCCCCTTCCTCTCCATTCCCCCCCCTTCCTCTCCATTCCCCCCCCTTCCTCTCCATTCCCCCCCCTTCCTCTCCATTCCCCCCCCTTCCTCTCCATTCCCCCCCCTTCCTCTCCATTCCCCCCCTTCCTCTCCATTCCCCCCCCTTCCTCTCCATTCCCCCCCTTCCTCTCCATTCCCCCCCTTCCTCTCCATTCCCCCCTTCCTCTCCATTCCCCCCTTCCTCTCCATTCCCCCCCTTCCTCTCCATTCCCCCCCTTCCTCTCCATTCCCCCCCTTCCTCTCCATTCCCCCCCTTCCTCTCCATTCCCCCCCTTCCTCTCCATTCCCCCCCTTCCTCTCCATTCCCCCCCTTCCTCTCCATTCCCCCCCTTCCTCTCCATTCCCCCCCTTCCTCTCCATTCCCCCCCTTCCTCTCCATTCCCCCCCTTCCTCTCCATTCCCCCCCTTCCTCTCCATTCCCCCCCTTCCTCTCCATTCCCCCCCTTCCTCTCCATTCCCCCCCTTCCTCTCCATTCCCCCCCTTCCTCTCCATTCCCCCCCTTCCTCTCCATTCCCCCCCTTCCTCTCCATTCCCCCCCTTCCTCTCCATTCCCCCCCTCCTCTCCATTCCCCCCCTTCCTCTCCATTCCCCCCCTTCCTCTCCATTCCCCCCCTTCCTCTCCATTCCCCCCCTTCCTCTCCATTCCCCCCCTTCCTCTCCATTCCCCCCCTTCCTCTCCATTCCCCCCCTTCCTCTCCATTCCCCCCCTTCCTCTCCATTCCCCCCCTTCCTCTCCATTCCCCCCCTTCCTCTCCATTCCCCCCCTTCCTCTCCATTCCCCCCTTCCTCTCCATTCCCCCCTTCCTCTCCATTCCCCCCTTCCTCTCCATTCCCCCCTTCCTCTCCATTCCCCCCCTTCCTCTCCATTCCCCCCCTTCCTCTCCATTCCCCCCCTTCCTCTCCATTCCCCCCCTTCCTCTCCATTCCCCCCCTTCCTCTCCATTCCCCCCCTTCCTCTCCATTCCCCCCTTCCTCTCCATTCCCCCCCTTCCTCTCCATTCCCCCCCTTCCTCTCCATTCCCCCCCTTCCTCTCCATTCCCCCCCTTCCTCTCCATTCCCCCCCTTCCTCTCCATTCCCCCCCTTCCTCTCCATTCCCCCCCTTCCTCTCCATTCCCCCCCTTCCTCTCCATTCCCCCCCTTCCTCTCCATTCCCCCCCTTCCTCTCCATTCCCCCCCTTCCTCTCCATTCCCCCCTTCCTCTCCATTCCCCCCCTTCCTCTCCATTCCCCCCTTCCTCTCCATTCCCCCCCTTCCTCTCCATTCCCCCCCTTCCTCTCCATTCCCCCCCTTCCTCTCCATTCCCCCCCTTCCTCTCCATTCCCCCCCTTCCTCTCCATTCCCCCCCTTCCTCTCCATTCCCCCCCTTCCTCTCCATTCCCCCCCTTCCTCTCCATTCCCCCCCTTCCTCTCCATTCCCCCCCTTCCTCTCCATTCCCCCCCTTCCTCTCCATTCCCCCCCTTCCTCTCCATTCCCCCCCTTCCTCTCCATTCCCCCCCTTCCTCTCCATTCCCCCCCTTCCTCTCCATTCCCCCCCTTCCTCTCCATTCCCCCCCTTCCTCTCCATTCCCCCCCTTCCTCTCCATTCCCCCCCTTCCTCTCCATTCCCCCCCTTCCTCTCCATTCCCCCTTCCTCTCCATTCCCCCCCTTCCTCTCCATTCCCCCCCCTTCCTCTCCATTCCCCCCCTTCCTCTCCATTCCCCCCCTTCCTCTCCATTCCCCCCTTCCTCTCCATTCCCCCCCTTCCTCTCCATTCCCCCCCTTCCTCTCCATTCCCCCCTTCCTCTCCATTCCCCCCTTCCTCTCCATTCCCCCCTTCCTCTCCATTCCCCCCCTTCCTCTCCATTCCCCCCCTTCCTCTCCATTCCCCCCTTCCTCTCCATTCCCCCCCTTCCTCTCCATTCCCCCCTTCCTCTCCATTCCCCCCCTTCCTCTCCATTCCCCCCCTTCCTCTCCATTTCCCCCCCCCTTCCCCGGCCCACGACGCCAGGCCTTCCCACCCCTCGCCCCACCCCCCAGGGGGTGCTTCCTCACCCTCTCGCTCGTCGTCAGGCTCTCGATGGCGTTGTTTTCCTCTTCGTTGAAGTACTGCGTCGCGAGACAGCGTCGTGAGGAGCCGCTATCTGCGGCCGATCGAGCGGCAGCCATGACCGTTCACTTTCACCCACACTCCACCGCGCAGCCCTCAAAACACCACTGCGCATGTGCCTTATAACAAGAGCGTCACTGTACTGCGCAAGTGCTAAACCATATTACATTGCGCATGTCCGCCGAGGAACAGTTGGCTTGATCCTGGGAACTACATCTCCCGACATCCCTTGCGGTTACTGCCACGTGATTGGTTTTGCTGTGAGGGCTCTGGGCAACATGTTCACAGATGCTCTCTCAATGGTTGAACCCTTGAAGATTTTTCCTCTTTGTTTTATTGCCACCAGAATTGGATGAAATGTCTTGTTTGTGCGACAACAGGATTCAAGAATCAATTTATTCTCATGTAATCTTGGCTTGGCTTCGCAGACGAGGATTTATGGAGGGGTAAAGTCCACGTCAGCTGCAGGCTCGTTTGTGGCTGACAAGTCCGATGCGGGACAGGCAGACACGGTTGCAGCGGTTGCAGGGGAAAATTTGTTGGTTGGGTTTTTCCTCCTTTGCCTTTTGTCAGTGAGGTGGGCTCTGCGGTCTTCTTCAAAGGAGGTTGCTGCCCGCCAAACTGTGAGGCGCCAAGATGCACCGTTGGAGGCGAGATCAGCCCACTGGCGGTGGTCAATGTGGCAGACACCAAGAGATTTCTTTAGGCAGTCCTTGTACCTCTTCTTTGGTGCACCTCTGTCACGGTGGCCAGTGGAGAGCTCGCCATATAACACGATCTTGGGAAGGGTGAGGGTGCAATTAAGGGTTGGTCTTTGGGTTCAGATGAGGTTCAGGTGAGACACTCAGTGACTGAAGGAATTCTCTTTTGTTTCTCTTTCTCTAACTCTAAGAGGAACTTCAAGCAATGCCTGCTGATGGCAAATCTGTCTGCCTAACAGCAAACAAAAGCAAATCCTATGTCATTGTAATGACAATAACCACACCAGCAGTGCGAGTATAAGACAGCTTTAATAAACTAATATGTACACTAAGAGGTCTTGTCTCTCTGCAAGACGAACCTGGAAGGCTAGACTGTAGCTCTGATCTGCTTTATAGACAAGCTCATCGGGATGACCCCTGGTGACATCTCACCACAGTAATATTGTAATGTGAAATATTGCATGACAATAAAGGAATATTAAATCTTGAAACACAGACCTGGACACCATCTCCACTTGTGCAAGGTGTGCCCTCCTGGTCAGATCCTTCCTGAACAACCAGAATATCACCCAGGACAAGTCACCAAGACAACTGGGTGCTCTGTGAGGGATTACTGATATCAGTGGGGGAGAACCACTGGGATAGGTTAAGAGAAATTGTCTTGTGGAAAGGGTAGATAGTTTGTATTGAGTTGGCTTTTTGAGGAGATCCGTGCAGGATATTGTGCAAAATAGATAAAGTGTGATCATCTCCTGCATCAATTTTTAAGGGAAATGTTGCATTTGTTGTAATTGTTCAGAGCAGGAGAGCATTTCTGCCCACCCCTAATGCCATCAGCCTTAATCAGGAACAAGGGTTCCGGGGGACAGGTTTCGTGCGGGACCGGAAGTAGAGCGGCGGCGCCGGCGCTTCCGTCTCACGCGGCGTCCGCCTTTGGTGTCCGCTCTGGTGAGGATGAAGACGGGCCGCCGGGCGCGGACTTGATAAGATCGCGGCTGGCCCTGAGGGGGGGATTCTGCGGCGGCAGGGGACGGGACGGTGCGCGGGGAAGAGGCGAGAGGGGGCGGCCATTGTGTGCCTCAAGCTCTTCTTCCCCCCCTCTCCCCCACCCCGTCCAGTGTTGGGGGGACGTTTAAGCCCCAGGCTCGGTTTGGCCTCCTTTCTTGACTTGGAGGGATCTTTCTAGGTTCTCTCAGTTAAACCCCGTTTCCCTTTGGTTCTGCCTGATGCAGAATTGTCCCTGACTCACCCTCTCCCCATTGACCCCTGACCCCCAGCAATCCAAGCAATTGTGTGAGCATTGAATGTGAGAGGGAAGGGAATGACGGTGAATTTGCAGTTGGGATGGACCTGAGCCTAGGCTGGTGTCAGAGTGCATCACGTTCAACCCTGAGATTTTTCCTGGGGGTCGAGGGTAGAATTGGTGGTGTAGAAAGAAAACACTGTACACACCGTAAATAAACTGACTGTGCAATGCAGAGTGGGGTGGGGGGGGGGGGGGGCGAAATCCAATAAAGTGCACGCGTAAGAGTCCTGAATTGAGTTTGTGTTGTTGAGGAGTCTGATGCAGCTGTTCCTGACCCGGACAAGGCAAAAAGAAATTGCTGATGGAGCCCAGTAAGTCAAGCAGCATCGATGGAGGCAAACGGGTGGCCAGCATTTTTGGTCGAGACCCAGCATTTGGTAGACGGGTGCTGGTTGACCTTCTGAGTTCCTCCAGCAGTTTGATTTTTGCAGTGCCTACAGTCTCCTGTATCTCTGTTGGACCATGCAGAGTTGTATTCGGAAGAACATGAGAAACAGGAGCAGGGGTCAGCCATCCAGCCCGTCAAGCCTACTCCCCCATTCAATGGCTGATCTGATGACAGGTTCATCTCCACCTACCTGCCTTTCCCCCATATATTTTAATTCCCTTACTATGTCTGTCTTCCCTTGATATATTGACATAAACTATGAATGCTGGTGGGGATGGACAATTGAAGTTGTGTGCTAGAAAAGATGTGAAAGATTGCTAATTTAAAAATCAGTACTGAATGAGAACTTGCTTTTATGTCAAACAGAACATTCCATTCATACCACAGTGTTGTGCCAACCTATGTAAATCTCCACAATAGTCGTATCCTTCTCTATCTTATGAGGTAAGTTAGCGCATTTCTATTACAGCGTTAGTGACCCAGGTTCGAACCTGCTGCTGTCTGTAAGTTACAGAGTTTATGCGTTCTTCGCATGTCTGTGTAGGTTTCCTCTGGGTGTTCCGGTTTCCTCCCACCCTACAAAAACGTGCGGGTGTTGTAGGTTAATTGGTATATTTGGGAGGCACGGGCTCGTGGGCTGCAAGGGCCTGTTACTGTGCTGTATGTGTAAGTTTCAAATTTACCTCACCCCCTTGACCCTTACATCCACATGCCAATCTCATAGACTATCAAATGCCCCTATTGTTCAAGAATCAAGATTCAATTTATTATAAAAGAACAGTCCTATTATGTGAAATTTCTTTTTCCCTGCTCCAAGACAGACGGATTCACCACCGGCAGGAATTGCTTAAGCATCTCTTGCAGTCAGAGAGAGAAGCAAAAGAGAGTCTCCTCTCCCCTCCCCCCCCCCCCCCCCAAGTCACCGAGTGTCCATAGATTCGCCTTCAGCGTTTCCACAGCTGCACAGAGTCTAATCCAAACAATTGGCAACCTGAGCTCCAGATCTGAACTGCTGACACGATCAGGAAACCTTCAGCGCCCTCGGTACCTCCTCACATCCCAGTTCTGATACCTGGTGCCCCTCCAGCCTGTTCGAGCCTGTCTCCAGCAGTCCACAGCCTGGCACAAATCTCCCGTCAACAGTCTCCAGCAGCCCACAGCTTCCATGGGTTCCACGCCTCAAGATGCCAGCATCCCGCCGTGTGCACTGGTCCCTCAGCTGCAGAGCCCCCTCACTGGTCTGCTGCTGTGGTCACCATCCCCGCGTGTCGACTCCTCTGCTTCTCCCTCTCAGACAGTGCGAGATCTTCCAATTTTCTTGTGCCTCCTGCTCCAGTCTTCCTCTTGTCTGGAGTGTGCAGCCCCTCATGGGTTCTGCCAATTAATAGGTGCCGCTATCTTGGGCACAGACCTGCGGTCATGGGATTTTAACCAAAACCACCATCATCTCCCTCAACGGGGTGGTCAAAGCTCATGCGAAGCCGACAGTTGAATGGGCGGGTGGACCCTGTGGGAGTATTGCATCTCCTCTCCCTTGCTCCCCACGGGTTGCACCAGTGGCAGCGCCGCCATCTTAAACTTTCCAGCCTTCGCCACCACCCCCGGAAATGCACTCCAGGCACCTTTCCCCTGACATCGCCCCTAAACTTCCCTTTGTACAGATGTCCTCTGGTGTTTGTTATTCTCGCCTGGGAACAAGGTGCTAGTTGTCCACCCAATCTCAGCCCCCTCATCATCTTATACACCTCTATCTCATCCTCTGTCAGTTCAAAGAAGCAAAATTTCTGTATAAAATAAAATCAGTTAATGGTCTAATTTGGATATTTGGTTTTGCTTTGAAACAGCCTCTCCTGAATGTCCTCTCCCTTGACGGTTGTGCGACTCCCCCGGGGCCCTGATGGACAGAGCCGAGGCTTTGACCCAACGTCAGCACGCTACCATGCCTTGGCGCCTTCCTCCATTCAAGCTTCAACGAACTGCTGCAATTCCAGCCATGGGGAGGAGCAGCAGTCGCGAACTGTGCTCCGGGAACGCTTTTTGCAAACCCTGATTGCAATGACAGGGAAACCACTGGTGTTTACAATGTATGAACAGGTGAACGTCACTGCAACATTCACAGCCTCCGACATCGACATCCTGAACTTCCAAGTTTCGGACCTGCAGACACCATTAGGTGTTCAGACTGAAGCATTGCTGCGCTGTACTGACATCATTGCCTATTCGTTTAACCTTTAAGCTATTATTAGAGTGGCTGTTTGTACCCAGTTCATCTGTGTGGTTTTGGTACGTGTCCCAACCCTGGGAATGAGGTTTGATTAAAAAGTAAAAACATGAAACTCAGCAGGTCAAACTGCGTACTTTATTCTTCTTTCTTCTTTGGCTTGGCTTCGCGGACGAAGATTTATGGAGGGGGTAAATGTCCACGTCAGCTGCAGGCTCGTTTGTGGCTGACAAGTCCGATGCGGGACAGGCAGACACGGTTGCAGCGGAAAATTGGTGGGTCGGGGTTGGGTGTTGGGTTTTTCCTCCTTTGCCTTTTGTCAGTGAGGTGGGCTCTGCGGTCTTCTTCAAAGGAGGTTGCTGCCTGCCGAACTGTGAGGCGCCAAGATGCACGGTTTGAGGTGATATCAGCCCACTGGCGGTGGCACCAAGAGATTTCTTTAGGCAGTCCTTGTACCTTTTCTTTGGTGCACCTCTGTCACGGTGGCCAGTGGAGAGCTCGCCATATAACACGATCTTGGGAAGGCGATGGTCCTCCATTCTGGAGATGTGACCCACCCAGCGCAGCTGGATCTTCAGCAGCGTGGACTCGATGCTGTCGACCTCTGCCATCTCGAGTACTTCGACGTTAGGGATGAAAGCGCTCCAATGAATGTTGAGGATGGAGCGGAGACAACGCTGGTGGAAGCATTCTAGGAGCCGTAGGTGATGCTGTAGAGGACCCATGATTCGGAGCCGAACAGGAGTGTGGGTATGACAACAGCTCTGTATACGCTTATCTTTGTGAGGTTTTTCAGTTGGTTGTTTTTCCAGACTCTTTTGTGTAGTCTTCCAAAGGCGCTATTTGCCTTGGAGAGTCTGTTGTCTATCTCATTGTCGATCCTTGCATCTGATGAAATGGTGCAGCCGAGATAGGTAAACTGGTTGACCGTTTTGAGTTTTGTGTGCCCGATGGAGATGTGGGGGGGCTGGTAGTCATGGTGGTGAGCTGGCTGATGGAGGACCTCAGTTTTCTTCAGGCTGACTTCCAGGCCAAACATTTTGGCAGTTTCCGCAAAGCAGGACGTCAAGCGCTGAAGAGCTGGCTCTGAATGGGCAACTAAAGCGGCATCATCTGCAAAGAGTAGTTCACGGACAAGTTGCTCTTGTGTCTTGGTGTGAGCTTGCAGGCGCCTCAGATTGAAGAGACTGCCATCCGTGCGGTACCGGATGTAAACAGCGTCTTCATTGTTGGGGTCTTTCATGGCTTGGTTCAGCATCACGCTGAAGAAGATTGAAAAGAGGGTTGGTGCGAGAACTTTATATAGCAAAGATAAAGATACATAACCAATGTTTCGGGCTTGAGCCCTTCATCAAGGTGTGAGCAAAATGTCGGCAGGCGTCCGAATTCGGATGCTACAGAGAAAGATAAATTATTCATGTTTCGGGCTCAAGGCCTTCATCCCCCTGCCCCTTCTCTGCACCATTTTATTCAGGTGTCTCTCCATTACAGAGTTGTTGATGTGGGTGCTTGCACCTGAATAATTTTATTGTGAATAAATATTTTATTTTATTGAGGGGGGGGTAATTCCTCCAGCCACTCTCTGTTTGCCTCTATTTAAAGGCGCCTGTCCTCTGACCAGCTACCAACGGATCTGCGAACCATCCATCCAAAGCTCGGACTTTAATTGCCTCTTAATTGTGTCGGCAGATTTGAAAGAGGAGTCACGTGTCGCTGCCTCCGCCCTCTCGCTGGGAGTGACGTGGGGCGGGGCCGCCGGTGACGTCGCTGCGCGGCCTCTCGGCCGCGCCTGATTGGCTGGGCTGGGCGTCATTCACGACTCTCTGGCGGCCGCAGTGCGCAGGTGCTCCGGCGGTCGGGGAAGGGCGCGGGCTTTGGCGTCCGCCATGGATCGCAGCGGTTCGGCCGGCTTCAGGCAGCGTAAGTTCCGTACGTGGCCGAATCTTCTTACAGCCGTGGGCCGAATGGTGTCGTGTCGGCCTGCGGGGCGGAGAGGGGGTCGGGAGACCCTGGGGCGGTGGGCTGGGGATATCCTGTCCGGGGTCGAGTCCTCCCACCCCCCTGGACGTTGGCACATCCCGCCTCCCTGGGATAAGGGGCTGGTCAGTGGGCAAGGGGTCAGGGGTCACGATGGCATTGAGGGTCGTGGCACAGTCTGGGGGGGGTCACAACACGGGTCGTGGCACAATCTGGGGGGGGGTCACAACACGGGTCGTGGCACAATCTGGGGGGGGGTCACAACACTGGGGTCGTGGCACAATCTGGGAGGGGTCACAACACGGGTCGTGGCACAATCTGGGGGGGGGTCACAACACTGGGGTCGTGGCACAATCTGGGGAGGGTCACAACACTGGGGTCGTGGCCCAATCAGAGGGGGTCACAACACTGGGGTCGTAGCATAATCTGGGGGGGGTCACAACACTGGGGTCATGGCACAATCTGGGGAGGGTCACAACACTGGGGTCGTGGCACAATCTGGGGGGGGTCACAACACTGGGGTCGTGGCACAATCTGGGGGGGGTCACAACACTGGGGTCGTGGCACAATCTGGGGGGGGTCACAACACTGGGGTCGTGGCACAATCTGGGGGGGTCTCAACACGGGTTGTGGCACAATCTTGGGGGGGTCACAACACTGGGGTCGTAGCACAATCTGGGGGGGTCACAACACTGGGATCGTGGCACAATCGGGGGGTCACAACACTGGGGTCGTGGCACAATCAGGGGGGTCACAACACTGGGATCGTAGCATAATTTGGGGGTGGTCACAACACTGGGGTCATAGCACAGTCTGGGGTCACTGTTGGGGTTGCAGCGCGGCTCTATTGTACTGCTCCACTACCCCCTGGCAATGCATTCCAGGCTTTCACTTCTGTTTTTTTAAAAAAAAACTTAACCTCTGACAATTTCCCTAAACTTTCCTCACACCTTAAAACTAACATCCTCTGGTATTTGCTATCGTCGCCCTCGGAAAAAGGTGCTGGCTGTCCACCCTCTCTGAGCTCTCATAATCTTGTACACCTCTATTAAATCACCTCTCGTATCGCACCAAAGAGAAGAGCCCTATCTTGTCAGTCTTCATTATATGACGTGTTCTCAATCTTGGCAGCATATTGGTAAAGCCCCTCTGTACCCTTTCCAAAGCATCTGCATCCTTCCTGTAATGAGGCGACCAAAAGTGAACACAATATTCCAAGTCTGGCCTCAGCAGAGTTTTATAGAGCTACAGCATTACCTCCTGGCTCTTGAACTCAATCCCCTGACTAATGAAGGCCTGCACACATGCGCCTTCTTAACCACCTGTCAATGCATAAATATTGGAACGAAGTTTAGGTGCCACAAGACTTGCACCACCAAGTTCAGGAACAGCTGCTCCCCCTCCACCATCAAACTCTTCCACAACAAACTCAATCAGGGACTCATTAAAGGACTTTGACTTGTGCACTTTATTGATTTTTTTTCTCTCTGTGTTGCACAGTCAGTTTGTTTACATTTTTGTATGCACCTACTAATGAGTGATAATACTGCCTCACCCATAGGAAAAAGAATCTCAGGGTTGTGTGATGTCATGTATGTACTCCGACAATATATCTGAACTTTGAATATGCGTGGCAACCTTGAGGGATGCTAAGATTGTCTTTTCCTCCACAGTTAAGAATCTTAGACATGTGTGAAGTGATGCAGTTTGTGAAGTTAAACTAGGATATGACATACACAGTGAATGATCCTGAGGCCTGGGAGCACTGTAGAATAGAAAAACTACATATTTCCCTGAAAGTGGTCAAACGGGTAGACAAACCCATATGGCATGCTTGCTTTCACCAAATAAGGTGTTGAGTATAGAGATGGAGGCACCATTGTCTGGGATATTGGTGAGAATGCACTGAATATTGTATGGAGTTCTGGTTGCCATACTATAGGCAGGATGTGATTAAGCTCATAGCAGGAGCAGAATAGATTTAGAAGCTTGTTGCTGGAAATGCTGGGACTCTACTTTTTCCTGAGGTGAGGGAAGGAAAATTCAGGGAAGACATCACTGGCAAGTTTTATTTTACTCTGAGTGGTCGTTGCCTGGAAAACATTGCCGGGGTGGTGGTGATGGAGGCTGGTACAATAGGTACATTTAAAAGACTCTTTAACAGGCACATGGATGCAAGGAATACAGTATGAGGTAGGGAAAGGTTATGGTTTACATATCAGTGTAACATCGTAGACTGAAGGGCCTGCACAATGCTGGAGAAACTAAGCAGGTCAAACAGTGTATGGTAAATCCCTGGTATGGGGGTTGGTAGATGCCAGATAGGTGAATTTTCTGGTTGCTTGAGAATGTGTGTTGCGTAGATTGGCAAGTTAACCGTTTGTGGGGGGGTGGGGGGGGTGATGCCAATTTTAAACTTTTGTTTATTTGTTTTCCATGGTTGTTTTTTTTGCCAGTGGTTTGAGGCTGCCCATTGTTTGAATTTCAGATAACGGGGATTTTATTATATTTTATATAGCAAAGGTAAAGATACATAACCGATGTTTTGGGCTTGAGCCCTTCATTAAGGAGTGGGAGAAGAGCACAGTCCCACAGGCAGGAGGTAATAGGTGGATAAGGGAGGGAGAGCACATCAGCAAACAAGGGGAGGGATGGATGATTCTGTGAATGGAGAGGGAAGGGGGTGGTGAACTGGATGAAAGAAAACAGAAGGATAGGGAAAAGAGGGAGCTGGTGAGTAGGCTAGCAGAAACTGGAGAAGTTGATGTTAATGCCATCCAGTTGGAGAGGGCGCCAGATGGGAAATTAGCTGTTGCTGAGTGGAAAATTTATAGTGATTTCTAATCATGAAGGCCATATATAAGTTTTTATCTCAGGATATGGGCGTCTAAAACCAGAGGCCATGTGCTTAAGATGAGGGGAAAGATTTAAAGGGATCTTGAGTATCACCTTCTTCACATGGATTTGTTGTACAAGCTGCCTGAGGAAGTGGTAGAGGTGGGTACATTTAGTGTTTAGAAGTCATTTGGACGGGTATGTGGATTGTAAAGGTTGAGAAGGAGATGACCCAAATACTACAGAATGGAGTAGCTCAGAAAGGTACCTTGTTCAGGGTGCCAAAGGGTCAACTTCCATGGCTTTATATTTCTGTGAGTGGGTGACTCCTAATACCTTAAAAAGGGCTCAGGCCTGAAATGTCGATAATATATTTTTACCTGCTATGGACGCTGCAAGTCCAGATGGATTTCTCTGGCAAATACTGTGTGTTTTGACTACAATCACAGACTTTCGTGTTTGATTCCAAAACTCTGTGACCCTGTGGTTCAAAAAATCCAGGTGGTTTAGTAGGCATCTCGTTGGAAGATGTTTCCCATTAAATTGGTGTAATCTTAACTCAGTGGTTTCACCAACGAGTTTACTTTGCTACTGTGTACCATCTAAAAGGAATGAATTAAAATTGTTCATGGTACTAATCAGAGAAATGTAAACATCTGGAAAATCTCACTTTCCAACACCACAAAGTCCAGAGGAACCGGGATTATGCTTAGGATAGCACGTCGAGGATCAAGAAGGAATGTGAAGCAGACAATTTTAGTTTTTACTCGCTTCACATGGAAACTTTAACCCTCTGGCTTAAGTGCCCTTCAACAATTCAGTGCCACTGACAACTGAAGTAGCACTAATTACATTCAGACCCCAAGCCTGAAAGAAGTCTGTCTTTTGTTTTGCAAAAGGATGGCCAGGTTAGGAATTGGGGAAATATGTATGAAAAGTGCTGAAATTTCTCCATGGCCAAACCAAAATGTATGTAAATAATGTCTGGAATAATATCTGGAACGTGCACTTGAATCACATGTGAATTGTTTGATGATTAATTTAGAATTATGGAGCACAGGCAAATAAAGTTTAAAAAAAAATGTTAAAAAGAAAGGGATGGCCAGGTTAGTTTGCGTCTCAATCAGTCATTCCTTGGCTCTTAAAATCAGCCATTCGTTTTACACAGAACAGAATCAGGGAGAAGGCAGCAAACAGTATGGAGCTTTCTGAGGTGAAAGCTACGAGTCTTGGCTTAAAACCCTGAGCCCCTTGAAAAGATTAATGAGAAAAATGCACACCGGCAACCTGCCAAGAGTGAGGTGCCCCACTGATGGTTCAAAAAATCGTGTTTTCCATGTGACCTGTGTAAAAAGTTAACCCCCTCCCTCCTGCACTTTTTTTTGGCCCTAACCTATTGCCAGCACATCCGAGCTGCTAACACCCTGGCCACCCGCCCATCCGAGCTCCTGATGTCCCCAGCAACCAGCCCATCCGAGCCTCTAACGCCCCAAACGTGGACTTACAACCTGATCCCGATGCCTTGAATGATGCAGTTACTTATCGTGGTTTATCAAAAGTAGTTGGGGGGGGGGGGCACTTATGGGGGTAGCTTACACCCATTTCTAGGCTGCATCCCTATCTTTCTATGAGAGCCAGTTAACTGCCAGATCAAAGTCTAACCCTATCCAATGAAAGAAATACACATCCCCGAGTAAAACACAAGAGTCTGCAGATGCTGTGATTGAAGTACAAACAGGTGGACTTTATGTAGCAAAGATAAAGATACATAACTAACACTTAGGGCTTGAGCCCTTCATCAAGGTACGAGCAGAATATCGGCAGGCGTCCAAACAGGCACAGCCCCACAGGCAGGAGGTAATCGGTGGATAAGGGAGGGAAGGGACACCAGCAAATGGGGGAGGGGGGACGGCTCTGAATGGAGAGCGAAAGGGGTGGAGAGCTGGAGGAAAGAAGACAAAGGAATGGGGAAGGGAATCTGGAGAGGTCGACGTTAATGCTGTCTGGTTGGAGAGTGGCCAGATGGAATATTAGGTGTTGCCCCTCCAATTTACGGGTCGTCTTGGTTTAGCAGTGCACAAGGCCATGGACAGACATGTCAGCGCAGGAGTGGTTGGCCACTTGGAGGTCCCTGTCACTGATGCAGACAGAGCAAAGGTGCTCAGCGAAGTGATTTCCCCCAATCTGTGCCCAGTCTCCAATGTAGAGAAGGTCAATGCATACACTTCATAACTTTTAAATGTAATTCCTCTTGCTGACTGAGGTACACTTCATCAAATGTTCCTTTGTTGCTTGTTTCGCCATGAAATCAGTCAGAAGATTTGGGGGAAGTGATGGGGGTTGTGAGCATTTTTTCCAGAGCTTTGTGGAACTGGGATGGGTCTCCAGCCCGTTGGTGAAGCAGGCCAACTTATCTGTCACTCTGCATTCCAGCTGGCAAGATGAGGGCAAGGATCCCGGCCCACCAAAGTCACCTTTTTGATGATACCAGTGGAAATATGGATGCTCCACCATTTGAACCAGGATACGAGGGACCCTCCTCTGGCTTTGGCCTTGCAAGACCTGGCATCCTCGGTGACCCCATGGTGTCTAATCTGGCGATGGCTTATGGGACCAGTTTGGCAAGCCAAGGGAAGGACATTGTGGACAAAAATGTAAGGGTCTGTGACATTGAGCACGGGCAAACTGGCATTCTTCACACAGCGAGATTAGGCTTTTTGCTGCTTGAATCCTAAACCACAAGTGTTCAGCGCGTAGCCAACTTGTCAATATATCTCAACGCCAATAACTGTGCTTGTTGGCAAAGGATCACTCTGGGTTCAGGATACCAGGAGGCAGATACACCCCTCTGACTGAGGGCTATGCAGCCACAACCATGTCAAGCCCATAATATGACAGAGGTTGTCCATTCTAAGCACTGCTGCTATAACATGTTGGTAATCCACAATGAAGGGGTGGGATTTCTGTTAACCAATAGAACACAAGAAAATAAGAGAACGCTGTTCAGTCCTTCGAGCCTGCTCCACCATTCAATACGATTACGGCTGATTACACAACTTAAGTCCCCTATTCCTGCTTTCACTCCATACCCCTTAATCCCTTCAGCCAAAAGGGCCACATCCAAGTCCCTTTTGAATCTATCTAACAAAACTGGCCTCAATGACTTTCCATGACAGGGAAAGTTCCACAAGTTCACAACTCTGAAGAAGTTTCTCCACATTTTGATCCCTCTTATCTTTAGACTATGACCTCTTGTTCTAGCCTTTCCCAACATCGTGAATTCTTCCTGTGTGTGTCTCTACAGGCCTTTTTATAGCGGGGTGGGGGGGGGGGGGTGGAGTGAACATAAAGGTGGATATTCTCTGCCTTCACATCAGTTCACCTACCTTTATAAAAACATTGCCAGCGGATACTGACTCCGATTTGTCCTGGGGTAGTCTCACAGGTGAAGCAAGTCACTCCACCTCACTCCATAAAGGCAATGCTGCTGAAGGTAGCTGGTTAGGGGCGGGCTGGTGACGACATGATGTTGCCGTAAACACGCAACCCATGAGCCACCACCAGGGCTCCCACGGTGATTGGTTTTGCCATCCAGAAACGTCCTCAACCCATTCCCCCTCCGCTCCTGTTCCTTCACCCAGGCTGCCGAGATTGAGGAGCAGGAGGGCAGAGAGGAGCCGGAGAGAGAGGGAATGGATGTGCAAGGTGAGGGGGAGAGGAGAGAGTCTGGCCCGAAGAGCCTGGAGCCCAATGTGGCGATGCTCAATAAACAGGCTATTGAGATTCACTTTCATTCTTCTAATTCCAGTGAATATAGACCTATCCAGTTTTCGTGTGTCAGCCCTGCCTTGCCAGGAATCAATCTGATGGATTTTTGCTGCACCCGTCAATAGCAAGCATGTCCTCCTTCAGATTGTGAGACCAAAGCCACACACAATTCAGAATAGGCCACTTGACCCCTCTCCACCATTTAAATTGATGATGACTGATTTACCCCAGCCTCAACTGCTGTTCTGTGTCAAATCCCCATAGTACTTAATCTGCAGGTCATTCTAAATTGTATCTACTCCTTTAAATGCTTCTCATGATCCAGCCTCCTGGGGCAGAGAGTTCCACAGATATACCACCCTCGGCAAGAATAGGTGCATGTCGAACTCAGAAATATTCAGGCTGAGGATCTTGATCAAGGAATAATTTTAGCGTGGTGCTTTGTGTCGTCCTAACCAGCAGCATTGTTGTCTTAACTGGTGTCCCTTGAAACTTGACCTAGTGTCCCTTGCTGCCTGCAGATCGATCGCCTGATTCCAATCAACAGGTTGAAGTATTACTTTGCTGTGGATACAGTTTATGTTGGAAAGAAGCTGGGTCTCCTGGTCTTCCCCTACACGCACCAGGTAAGCGATGTGACCCAACACTGATTTACTTTAAAGAATTGTTGAAGATGCAAGAGATTCCCTTGATTATGATGTATCCTGATGTAATCTTAAAACTTACTGGATCATCTGGGAATCTTGAGTTCCTCTGGCATGTCACAAGCTAGCCTTTGTCTTTCAAGTTTGCTCCAGAATTGTGTACTGATCGGTGGCAACTTGTGCTTTAGTATATACTTGCATTAAAGGTCTCCCCGAGCCACGTTATCTTGCCAAAGGTTCCTGTAAACTTGGAATTTGAAATTGTTTCTGAAGCCTCGTGTTCCTTCACAGGGAAAGAGAAGTCAACAAATTGTGTGAGTGTGTGTGTGTGTTTATATACATGGCAATAAAAGGACCTGGACCCTCTCATGAATCCTGACACTGTCAATGTACTACTGGTCTACTAGCGTGTGAAGCCTGAATTCGGCAGACTGTGCGGAAGAAACCATAATTGGTTCAATGGGCAGAAAGGCGATTCTTAGCAATGTGTCATGGAGCGCTAAGAGGGCACAGTGAGACACCCACAGCACACTGCTGGCCATCCACTGCATCCTGACCTGTCTCCAGCCGTCTCGATTATGTCTTGCCGCTGGGTCCAGATAGGCCGGGGTGAGAGAGTGAGGCTGACGACCTGTGCACTTTAATCCAAGTCAAGCACAAGTCATGACTTAAACCCAACGTGCAACACCTAAAGTCCTGTGGCGATGGGGGAGTGGCGAAGCAGCAGGTACGGATACACTGAAAGCTGACGTCACCAACCTGCACACAGGCGGCCCAGGGCATCGTGGGCGAGCCTTCAGGGCCCGGATCGGTCTCCCCAGTCACTTCCAGACCCACAGCCACCAATCTCCCATTTGATTTTTGAAGTCATGGTCATCTTCGACTACGAAGGACGAACAACAACAACTTCTGGTTAATGAAGGAAAACAGTAACATTGAAATGGAGGCAGTTACCAAGAGACGAATTGTCCACGTGAATATCCTTGGTTTCTCCGTGGACGATGTTGCGAATCCTCCCAATTCTCTTGTATGATCATGAACTTTATTTGCTATTTAGTTTTCACTGGCAATGAGATTATCGCCTGTCTTTGGTTATCCTGAGGACATACGACATGGAACTAGAACGACATCTGGTGCAGTTGAAAAACACAAAGCTGGAGAAGCACCAGCAGGTCAAACAGGGTCATTTATATCTTGGATTTCATTTCTAATGAAAATTGTCCTGACCAGCTGCCCACCGTGGATCTTTTCATTTCCAGTTTATAAAAAAGCCTCCACTGACATCTGGTACATGGTTTCCCTTCATCGAAAGGTAATAGGAAAGTAAAGATAAGGAATTGGGATGGAAGGATGTTGGGATGGTGTGCGTCCCAGCAAGTGGTGACGTGAGAAAAGAATGTATTAATAGAAATGATGGTTCCACCGTGATATGGAAATGGATAGTTTCGGGAAGGGTCAATTTTAGAAAAATAATGACTGGAGACCAAAGTCACAGCATCTCTTCACCCCTTTGTGTTAACAGAATTGGGAGGTGCATTATCAACAGGACACCCCCGTGGCTCCTCGTGTTGAAGTAAATGCTCCAGACTTGTATATTCCAGGTGAGTGTCTGAACTGTTTGATCAGTAGTGCCTGCAGTTGGTTAAAACCAGCCTTATGAATTGTTTTGGGGGGGATTGACACATTGGGTAAGGCTCAGTACATATCTGATGTGATGCACACTTCCTAACCAATGTGAATCACTTCAGCCTTGAGTTAATGTAATTGCCTTAAAACATAAGAAATAGGGGCAGGAGTCGGCCATCTGGCCCGTCAACCCTGCTCGGCCATTCAGTGTGATCGTGGCTGATCTGATGAGAGGCTCGTTTCCACCGACCTGCCTTTTCCCCTTGTCCTTTAATTCATCTGCTGTGTAAAAATCTAACAAACCTTGTCTTAAATATATTAACTGAGGTCGCCTCTACAGCTTCAATGGGCAGCGAATTCCACAGATTCACCACCCTCTGGGAAAAGCATTTCCTCCTCATCTCTATCCTAAATCTTCTACCCTGAATCTTGAGGCTATGTCTCTAGTTCTGGTCTCCTCCACCAATGGAAACAACTAACCTATCTCAATTGTATCTATGCTTTTCATAATTTTTGTAAGATCCCCTCTCATTCCAGCAAATACATCCCACTCGATTCAATCTCTCCTCATAGGCCATCCCTGGAATCAACCTGGTGAACCTCCTCTGTACCGCCTCCAAAGCCAGTCCATCCTTCCTCAAGTAAGGAGACCAGAACTGCTTGCAGTTCCCCAGATGTGGCCTCACCAGGACCTGGTACAGTTCCAGCAGAAACCTCCCTCATCCTAAATTCAATCCTAACATTCCATTCACATTCTTGGCTGGAGTTTCTGGGATGTGCATTTCTGGTGAAGTTTTAAATGTATTGTTTGGGGTCATAGCTCCTTGGCCACCAATCTCTCCTGACAAACATCCACTTAGAGAGTTGTCTGTGGGCATGTGTGGCATCAGAGCCAAGCCCTGTCCCATCTCAGTACGTCGCATGGATCGTAATCACGAGCAGAAATTTAAGGTACTCTTTCCCTTTTGAATCATAACATTTTTAATACTGTCTCAGCTGAGATCTATTAATTTGCCACAAACCATGAGTGTAAAATGAGTTTATAATCTACAGGAGTAACACAAAAGTCTGCAGACACTGTGATTGAAGTAAAAACACAACGCTAGAGAAATTCAGCAGGTCAAACAATGTGCTTTATATAGCAAAGATAAAGATACAGAACCAGTGTTTTGAACTTGAGCCCTTCATCAAGATATAACTAATGATTCAGACTTGATCCTTTCATCAAGGTATGAGTAAAATGTAGGCAGGTGCCCAAACATTTTGCTCATACCTTAATGCAGGGCTCAAGCCTGAAACGTTGGTTAAGTATCTAGGAGAGAGTGGCCAGTTATATCCATCAAGTATTTGATGAAGTAACTCCACATTTCTGTGGATAGGTCAGGCTTAATTTGCTCACAACTAAATGCACTGAAATAGCATCATAAAATATTCTCCTCCAGGACGTCTAAATTGTTCGTTAGCCTACAGTACTGGTTCAGGAGAAATTTCCTTCAACTAAATATAGTAAAATTCCCGTTATCCAGAATTCAAGCAACTGGCAAAAAAAAAGCAGAAAATAAATAGGTTTTTTAAAAAAAACCAAATGTTTAAAATTTGGCACCCCTAACGGTCAGATCACCAATCCAACGCGCAATCTCAAGCAACCGGCAAATTCCCTTATCCAGCATCGATCAATCCACATCGGTACCAGATACCTGGGGTTTTACTGTGTCATTAATGCCAAAGCCATTAACTTTAGCGTCAGCTACAAAGTATGTTCCATCTACCAACATCATTGGTATCAATCTGAAACAGAAGCAAAAAGCTTTCAGTCGTTGCTTTCTCCAAGTCAGGGTCCTACTCGAGCTATCCAATGCACACACTCCTTGTGTTTCCTTATCACCTAAAGGGCTATTTATGTATTCCATTGAGCCCACCCTGCTCTGAGCCACTCCCTTGCATTTCTCTGCAACCGATTTATTTTTTAATGCCTATCAGCTCCCCTCCACTTTAAGCCACTCTCTACACATTGGGCTAAACTACAGTGGCTACTTAACTTATCCAACGTGATATGGGTGGAAGCCTATGTGGTCACAGGGAGAATGTACAAATGTCTCACAGATAGTGCCAGAGGTCAAGATTGAATCTGGGTCACTGGAAATGCGAGGCAGCTGCAATAACTGCTGCACCACCAAAACACCCGTCTCTGGCTGACCTTTCCAAGGTGAGCACTGCCTCTATGTTAAATTTCTCACTCTTTTAAGTCCCTTCATAGTTTTGGAACTCCAATGTAACATTCTAGCCTGACAGCTTTTAGATGCCCTCCTCCAATGCAGAAGTCCTCTTGATCATCCCCATTGCAGTACAAGTCCAAAAATCTGGACTGTTTGGGGATTGGGTTGGTTCAGATTTTCCAGATTCTTGGTCAGTACTTCTAAAATTCAAATTTAAGGAGGAATAAGGAAGAGATGAGGAGGTATTCATTTGCAAATATAGCATGTGAGCTGATAGTTATAATTTTTTCCACTGATGAACTATATTTTGTTGCTGCTCTTGTATCATCTGTGGTGCTTACGCATGCGCGAACACACAAAAACCCGCTGAATTTACAAAGTTTGAGTTTTCAAAAAGTCTGGATTCTCGGGTGGCCTGGATTTCTAGCATCTGGAATTTTGGACTTCTGCTGTATTGACAACTCTCCAGAGCTTTGGCACTTTCTCAAATCTGCCCCTGATAATCCTTACGACCCACGTCCTTGACTGTGCTCTGTAAAGCTCTTGTGAAGCACATTAGGATATTCTGTTTCAGAAGGTCATGTCGCAATTTCAAGAATTAAGTTGTTTGGATGCGCCTGAGATCCGTTGTCCGGTTTCTGGATGTCGAGATTCGATTAATCTCTTTATTATTTATGTTAACCTTGTTTAGAGGAAAGGGTTTGATTAAATGGGGGAGGGGGTCTCCTTTTTTCTTTTTCGTAGAGATATTTGATAAATCCTTTTTATTTTCAATGTTATCTTTGATGCAAGGATCGACAATGAGATAGACAACAGACTCGCCAAGGCAAATAGCGCCTTTGGAAGACTACACAAAAGAGTCTGGAAAAACAACCAACTGAAAAACCTCACAAAGATAAGCGTATACAGAGCCGTTGTCATACCCACACTCCTGTTCGGCTCCGAATCATGGGTCCTCTACCGGCACCACCTACGGCTCCTAGAACGCTTCCACCAGCGTTGTCTCCGCTCCATCCTCAACATCCATTGGAGCGCTTACATCCCTAACGTCGAAGTACTCGAGATGGCAGAAGTCGACAGCATCGAGTCCACGCTGCTGAAGATCCAGCTGCGCTGGATGGGTCACGTCTCCAGAATGGAGGACCATCGCCTTCCCAAGATCGTGTTATATGGCGAGCTCTCCACTGGCCACCGTGACAGAGGTGCGCCAAAGAAAAGGTACAAGGACTGCCTAAAGAAATCTCTTGGTGCCTGCCACATTGACCACCGCCAGTGGGCTGATAACGCCTCAAACCGTGCATCTTGGCGCCTCACAATTTGGCGGGCAGCAACCTCCTTTGAAGAAGACCGCAGAGCCCACCTCACTGACAAAAGGCAAATGAGGAAAAACCCAACACCCAACCCCAACCAACCAATTTTCCCCTGCAACCGCTGCAATCGTGTCTGCCTGTCCCGCATCGGACTTGTCAGCCACAAACGAGCCTGCAGCTGACGTGGACTTTTTACCCCCTCCATAAATCTTCGTCCGCGAAGCCAAGCCAAAGAAGAAAAGATATCTTTGATTTATTATGAAGAAAGTTTCCATTGTTAATTCAATCCAATCAGATTTAATCTTTTGGTTATGATATGGCTGTTTCCGATTTCAAATTTATGGAAGTTATCTATATATGTGCATAGGTTTTTTTATTAAACTCAATAAAAATATTTCCAAAAAAAAAGGATATTCTGCCATATTAGATACCACATAAATCGAAGTTGCCCTCAGTAAACTTGAGGAAATATCTTTGTGGGTTATTATGAAATGACTTCATTCATTGTTCTGTATGTAATGTATTTCTCTCTCTCTAGCAATGGCATTCATCACATATTTACTGGTGGCTGGGTTTGCCCTGGGAACTCAGAGCAGGTAAAGAGCCTTTTGTCATGTCCCTTTCTGATCAAAGCCACAGCACAGTTGACCACTCTGAAGTGAGGTGCCTGGAGTCAGCATAATGTCATCCATTTTATGTTCGTGAAAGAACAGTTGCACAAAAAACTGTCAGGCTTTAACCAGCGGTTCCCAACCTTTTCCTTTCCACTCATGTCCCTCTGTGAGTAATCCCTAGGCCATCGGTGATCTGTGATGAGTAAGGGATTGCTCAAGGTGAGATGCGAGTGGGAAGGGAAGGTTGAGAATCACTGCTCCAGACCCAATTGTTACTGAACTATTTTGCTTGAGAAAAATGGTCGCTGGCCCATTTCCTTAGGAGTTCTGAAACCCTGCACGTAACGAGTCCATGAGGGACGATTAAAACAGTGGTTTTCAACCTTTTTCTTTCCACCCACATCCCACCTTAAGCAACCCCTTACTCATCACAGAGCACCGATGGCACAGGGAATACTTAAAGTGGAATGTGAGTGGAAAGAAAAAGGTTGAGAACCACTGGTTCTTTGGACTTCTCTGACATTTTTAACCTCGGATCTGCAGAGTTAACACAACGCTGTTACAGCGCCAACAACCCAGGTTCAAATCCAGCAATGTCTGGAAGGAGTTTGTATGTTCTCCCCATGTCTATTTCAGTTTTCCCCAGGAGCTCTGGTTTCCTCCCACTGTTCGAAATGTACCGGGGGGTTGGAGGTTGATTGGGTGTATTTAGGATGTATTGGCTCATGAGCTGAAAGGGCCGGTTGCTATGCTGTATGTCTAAACTTAAAATGTTTTAAAAATTAAAAATATATCTTGCTCTGGCAAAGAGCAGTTTAATAATAACCAGGTATTCTTTCATAACATCAGTTGAGGGATAAAATGTGGCCTGGTTTCTGGATGTAACGTCTGTCTTCACAGTAATGCCTTTGTGTGTCTCTGGGAGTGAATGTGGGGCTTCAGTTTAACCACTTGCCCAAAGGTTAGCAGTGCAGAGCTGCCTGTACTATACTGCTGCTGGTGGCAACACTCTCAAACATCTCTTCCATTATCATACACCCCCCAGTCACTTGCTTGTTTTTCTTTCTGGACCCCTCCCTGCCCCAAACAATTCTCCATTCTGAAGCCATGGATGAATCCTGCATTCCAGTATGGGAGTTGGGAGTATAGGAGGGTGGATCCTGTTGTGTAAGGAACAAGTCCGAGAAGCAACATGTCTTGACACAGATTGGATGTAAGCAGCCTTTATTTGCCCATGAGGGAAATACGGCACAAGATACTCACTCACAGAGAGTACAAGAACAATCACGTTGGACACAAACTAAACAAGTAATATCTCTAAACCGTGCTAGATATAGACACAGTAGAGGAAAACCCACCACCCCTCAACCCAGTGCAGGTACGGCACCCAAATTTTAAAAAAAAAGGTTGGAAAGACCAATTGCAAGTTGTTTGTTCAGCACAGGTGGTCATGACCTCGATTGATAGAAGTGGTGGCTTCTGACCAGGATCCAGCCAGAGAGGTCACATAACCTTCCACAATCCACACTACTGACGGTTATCCTTTTATGTTGGGAATTGGATCCCTATTACTCGAGGTCATTCTATCCGGCCCTGGTTTTCGTTACACCCAGCAATGATCAAGCTCACTTTCTTTCTTGCCACAGGTTCTCTCCAGAGGTGTTGGGGATGCTGGCCAGCACTGCTTTAATCTGGATGGTCATCGAAGTGCTTGTTACCCTGTTCAGTCTCTACTTGGTAACGGTGAACACTGACCTCACCACCATCGACCTCGTTGCCTTTGCCGGGTACAAATACATCGGGTAGGTGTATGTACGGCAAGGTTGGACGAACAGGGTGGGCAGCATTTCAGTCTGAAAGGGGGCCAGATGCGGGTGGGCTGTTGAACATGTGCCGCTGTTAGTAAAAGCATAAAGCTGGAGAAACTCAGCAGGTCAGTGCACTTTATACAGCAAAGATAAAGATGCAGAACCAATGTTTTGGGCTTGAGCCCTTCATCAAGGTACGAGTAAAATGGACCTGATCAAAATGGTTGGGGGGGGGGGGGGGAGGGTAGGAGCACAGTCCCACAGGCAGGAGGTGATAGGTGGATAAGGGAGGGAGGGGAGCAGCAAACTGGGGAGTGAAGTGGAGAGCTGGAGGAAAGGAGTCCGAGGGAAGGGGGAGAGAATGAGAACGGCGAGTGGTTTAGCAGAAACTGGAGAAGAAAATGTTCATGCCATCCGGCGGGAGAGTGTCCGGATGGAAAATTCAGTGTTGCTCCTCCAATTTACAGGTGACCTTGGTTTGACAGTACATGATAATCAGTCTTCACTAAACATTCATCTTTAAGGATTCTTGTGTTAAGTAATGAGATAAGGAGTGAAAGACAAAAGTCTGCAGATGCTGTGATTGTAAAAACACGCAGAAATGCTGGAGGAGCTCAGCTGGTCTCGCAGCGTCCATAGGAGCTGAGCCCTTCCTCAGAGTAAGTAAGGAGATAAACCAGTGAAGTTAAACAAGAAAAAACACAATTCTGAAGAAACTCAGCGGGTCATATGACACTTTACAGAGCAAAGATAAAGGGCTCAAGCCCAAAATGTCGGTTATGTATCTTAATCTTTGCTACATAAAGTACTGTTTGACCTGTTGAGGTTCTCCATCATTGCATTTTTACTTCAACTATGGCATCTGCAGACCTGCCCTGATAGAAACATAGAAGATAGGAGCAGGAGTAGGTCATTCAACCCTTCTCCGCCATTCAACGAGATCATGGCTGATCTTAAAGTTCAGTACCCCGTCCCCGCCTTCTCTCCGTAACCTTTAATGTTAACTGGCTGTCAAGGTATGGGTGAAACGGGGTCGACACTGGGCGGGAGTGTGAGCATTCGCGGTAAAATAGCTGATTCACATCTATACCATCTGATTCTCTGCCCACAGGATGATCATTGAAGTTCTGGCGGGGTTGATTTTTGGAAGAATGGGGTACTACGTTGCTCTGGGCTGGTGCTGCATCTCAGTTGTGGTGTTCATGGTGAGTTTTGTGATTTAATATCTCAATCACACGGAGGTTGCGGGTGTGAGGGAGAGAAGGGTTAATTATGTAGGTCTACACAACATTATTGGCTGAAAATTCAAGATTCAATTTATTGTCATGTCATATTACATGAAATCGCTTCTGTCTGTAGGGCAGACAGGTTTGCCATCAGCAGAAATTGCCTGAAGCACCTCATACGGTCAGGAAAGCAAAAGAGAGCCCCCCCCCTCCCCCCCCAGAGTCACCCAGTGTCCATGGATTGCCTCCAACACTCTGGCAGCCACATAAAGTCCAGTCTAAACCATCTGCAGCCCAAGCTCCAGAGTCGAACCTCTGAGGGTGTGGAAGGGTTCCTAGTTGCATTGGAGGTTGGGATCTGGAGCTTGGGCTGCAGATGGTTTGGACTGGACTCTATGTGGCAGTGGGAGGGTTGGAGGCAACTCTATGTGGCAGTGGGAGGGTTGGAGGCAACTCTATGTGGCAGTGGGAGGGTTGGAGGCAACTCTATGTGGCAGTGGGAGGGTTGGAGGCAACTCTATGTGGCAGTGGGAGGGTTGGAGGCAATTCTATGTGGCTGTGGGAGGTTGGAGGCAACTCTATGTGGCAGTGGGAGGGTTGGAGGCAACTCTGTGGCTGTGGGAGGGTTGGAGGCAAACTCAAAGATACTTGGTGACTCGGGGGGGTCTCTGTCTTGTTTCTCTTCTGTAACAGGCCCTCAGGCAATTTCTGCTGATGGCAAATCTGTCTGCCCTACAACAGTCAAAAGCAATTTCATGTAATATGACACTTTATTACATGACAATAATTGAATCTTGAATTCTGAGACAGCTGGAGGGAAGGATAGATTGGGGGGTGGGGTGGTTTAACAGAAACCAGAGAAGTTGATGTTGATGTCATCTAGTTGGAGGGTGCCCAAATTGAATGAGGTTGTTCCTCCAATTTGCAAGTGGTCTCAGTTTGGCAGTCCATGAGACCACGGACAGACATGTCGGCCAGGGAATGGGATGAAGGAAGCACAGTACCAGGAACATTAAATCTACTTCCATAAATCTTCTGGCTCTTCCCTGCAGTATTCTGGCTCTCCCTTGGGTTCATATCCAGGAACATGAGCTCTTGGTGGTCAAGTAGCACAGAAGTAGGCCTGTGACACAGTGAGTCAATGTGGACTGTCAAACACCCATTGACACAAATCCCACTGCCCATTGCCAACACCAGGGGCATTTGGTAGCCTCTAGCTAACCTGCCACTGAGCTCATCTTTGAGATATGGGTGGAGACCAGAGCAGCTGAAGGAAACCTACTCGGTCAGGGGGTGAACATGCAAACTCCACGCTGGCATTGCTGGAGGTCAAGATTGAACCAAGATTGCTGGAGCTCTTCCAGCTGCTCCCATTGTGCCAGCCTTGCAGGACATTAAAGAACAAGGGTCTTGGACGTAGCACCACTCCTTGGCTTGTCTGACATCAGAAATTTACCAGCCCTCCTCAGCTGTGTTCTTACCCCTCACTTTGAAGTTCTGAGTTTCCATTGCTGAATAATGCCGACATATGGGGCAACCTGTACAGTATGGCCCCTGGAATTTCCACCTAAAATGTGCTTTTGAATGATATCATTTGTTTCCCCCCCCCCCAAAAAAAAAAGAAAATCTGGCACTTACCACTGACCAGTGAAAAGATCACAATATTTTAATAACAAATTACCATGTAATGGTTACAATTTTATTTCCATATTTTAAAATAAACCGCCGTCAGCTCCTGCAATGGGCTGATTAAAGCCTGTACGGAGCCGATGGCGGACAGACTGGGCAGATGGACCCCATGGAGGAGTGCTGAGACTTCGCTGGTAACTAAGAGGGTGTAGTGCGCGTCGAAAGAACCAGAGACTTGATGATCTAAACCAAGGCTTCTATTAACTAAAAGACTGGAGCACATCAGTCCAGAATGACCTGGTCTGGCTAGGAGCAATCCTTTAAGACCTGCCAGTAGGTGGTGCTACACTCTCAGCCAATCACAGTCATCCTACACGACCATCTGTACATAGACACATTGGTGATAGAACCTGAACTATCACAGAGGGCATGCACGAAATTGCATCGGAGCCGTCGGGAAGAATGCAGTGGTATTGAGACTGAGCCTTCAAGGTTTGGATTTTCGACCCGGCGAATAGGACGACCCTGATTTCAGGATTGTTCTATTGACATATATGGTAACAAACAGCAATGATTCAGGTGACCAGTATCTCCCAGACATCATCCTCACAACTCTCATTTTCAACTGTTTTTCAGATCCGAACTCTGAGACTCAAGATTCTGTCAGAAGCAGTGGCCGAGGGGGTTCTGGTCAGGGGCACCAAGAACCAGCTGCGAATGTACCTGACCGTGGCCATTGCTGCAGTGCAGCCGCTCTTCATGTACTGCCTCACCTGTCATTTGGTGAGATAGGACATTTGGGGGAAAAACCTGTGCCTTTATGGTGGCTGGGGGAGGGGGAGGGGGGTGATCAATGGTCACAAAGGTAGGGATGGGCAGTGGGTTGGAGTGTGTCAGGGAACCCCAGTGGGTGGCACAGGAGCTGGCTGTCCACCTAGAGTGAGGGCTGGGTTGGTAGGACATTCCCTAAATGTGTGTATCCATGTATGCCCTCCACTGACTGAGGGTTACAGTCTCCCAAAAGAGGCTGTGACACCCACATTCAATGAAGCAGAGAAAGGAGGGAACACATGAAATAAGCCGTCTACTCAAAGGATGGGCTTGGAATGTGGACTACCCGCCCTTCGCAATTATCAAGCTTTTTCTGCAGGACTGCCCATATAATCGGACACACCATTTCACTGAAAGTTGAACCCTCAGCCCCAGATTTATAATCTGCAGGCAAACCCAAGCTGATGAACAAATTTGGTGCAGGGAAATTTTTTAATACTTATTTATAAACAAGTTACGGAAATAAAAATTATAATCTGCAAATCACTGAATGTTTCAATTATTTAAGCAGGTCTACTGTGTGATGCCGTAAAATATGAAAGTCTGCAGTGATTCAAGAAGCACGATGCTGGAGAAACTCGATGTGAACTTTATGTAGCAAAGATAAGGATGTAGAACCAACACTTTAAGCTTGAGCCCTTCATCAAGGTGCTGTGTTCTGCTTCCTGTTGTTTTTTTTTAACCAGCAATTGGATTGTCACTTTGGTGTCTTGGTTTATTCTCTCTGAGCTACATGGCAGAGGATGGAACTTGGTCCAATTTTTTTTGGAGGGGCAAGGAAGAAATAACTCTGGATAAAGGTTGTCAACTACAGAAGGTTTGATTAATTGGTGAAAAAGTCCTTTATGCAGTCAATTATTATCTGGGAAACATTTCAGGGAATAGAGACGAGAAGCCAATTCAGCCGTGATCTTCAGGAAGAACAAGGAAAAGTACGATACGGAGTAAAGAATAGAGTTAAACAAGAAAATCTCCTGCTGCCCCAATCAGTTCTCCCCCTTCCCTCTCTCCTGTGTCCCATCCATATCCAGTGAACACCCTTTTGTCTGTTGGTCTGTACTCTGCCCCCTGCCCTTTCTTCCCTTCTCCCCAGCATTTTAATTCTGGTGCCTACCTTTCTATTCACGCCTCGAGAAAGGGCTCAGGCCTGAAACATCAGTAATATATCTTTACCTCCTATAGATGATGTGAGTTTCTCCAGCATTTCTGTGTTCTTAAGAAAATATGCAGACACTGTAATTGAAAGTTCCATAAAAATGCTGGAGAAACTCAGCAAGTCTCACAATGCTCTGAGTAAAGGGCAAATATAAAGGCCTATAACCAAGATTTCAGGCTTGATCCCTTCATCAAGGAGTAAAGAACGGAGTTGATTCAATGGCAGTCCATAGGTGATTAGATTCTACAATGGGGGAATGCTGCTGCCATCCTGTTCCATCCTCAGCACCTGCCATGGAATTGGCCTCCTCTCCAATTTGGTTGTCAAACATGCATCAGGCTAAGTGGCTTGTAACCTGCTCTCTGGTTTGAGTAAACCACCACTTGATTGTGGAGCAATTAACTCTGGAGGTAGAATGATTTCATTCCTGGGCCAAGACACCAGAAGTGTTCTGAAAGGAGTGAAATGTGGAAGTATGCACATGCTGTGATTGTAGTAAAACAGTCTCGCAGCGTCCACAGGAGGTAAATATATATTACTGATGTTTCGGGACCAAGTCCTTCAAAATATCAGCAAAAAGCAGACGGGTGGCTCAATAAAGACTGGGAGAGAAAAGTGGAAGGATGGGAGGGAGTGGAATTCAGACCAACGAACAAAAGTTATATATCTGCACGTTATAGTCAATAGCGTGTAAAGGTTAAACCTCCCCACCCCATTTTTGGCTCAGGTTGCCTACCCACCTGAGCTCCCGACACCTCGACTGCCGACTCTCACCGAGGCCCCAGCCTCCCGCCCATTGTGGAATGCATTGAGGTCCCCTTCCCACCCCGCACACAGCATCTTTCAGCTGCCCCCGTCGGGGAAGAGATCCAGGAGGATCAGAGCCGGCCCCACCAGGCTGAGGGACAGTTTCTTCCCACGGGCAGCGAGAACGAACATCAGAGTCTCTCACGTACAAACAAAATTTATTTATTTGTAGAGTTTAAAATACTTCTCCTGCATATAAATTGTCTGTGTTTTGCACCGAAAACCGGAGAACGCTGTTTCGTCAGGTTGTACTTGTATAATCAGATGCCGATAAAACTTGCCTTGAAGGCTTTGTATAAGTAGTGGAAGCTACCAGCTTTGTAACTGAAAGCAATGGTCGCAGAAGAATTACAACCCCACGCAATCCCAGCTTCACTCCTCCATCAGGAAGGATGTAAGACGTCCCATCCTTGTCTCGCTTTGGACTAAACTCTGTCAGCTGCATGTTGCTCCTGTGCACCTGCTCGTACTCCCACATCTGGTACTTCAGACTCTTGCCTTGCTTGGCCAACAGGAGAGAGGTGACAACACACTCCTCTGGGTAGCTGGCTGCAGCACCACCTCCGTTCAGGTAATAGAGGCCAGGAATGTCAGGATCCCTCTCATAGATGTCGTCCGGCAGTTCACACCTCAGTCCCAACAGCACTCCTGTACAACCATAAGAAATGATCAGTCGCTGAATAGCCAGGAAGTATAAGGTAGGCACCCATCTCTTGATTCACAAATGTGAAACTAGTCCATAACACTCAGAGTGCAAGCGTGCCCACTCTCCCCCCACCCCCATATACACACATTTCCTCTCTTGCTTTCTGTCTCTCTCCCTCTAATACACTGTATCTCATAGAGCTGTTTGTATAGTAGAATCCTTGGTATCTGGCTGGCACCTATTGGGATTGGAAGATAAGTGAATTTTCCAGTTGTGTGAGATTGTGTGTTGCGTGAACTGGTGCACTAACAGCGAGGCGAGCCAATTTTAAAATTCCAGATTTCTATATTTTTTTTGCCGGTTGCTTCAATCCTGGATAATGGGTTCTACTGTATATATAATTCGTGTCTATTATTTATCTTGGCTTGGCTTCGCAGACGAAGATTTATGGAGGGTTAAATGTCCACGTCAGCTGCAGGCTCCTTTTTTGGCTGACAAGTCCGATGCGGGACAGGCAGACACGGTTGCAGGGGAAAATTGGTGGGCTGGGGTGGGTGTTGGGTTTTTCCTCCTTTGTCTTTTGTCAGTGAGGTGGGCTCTGCGGTCTTCTTCAAAGGAGGTTGCTGCCCGCCGAACTGTGAGGCGCCAAGATGCACGGTTTGAGGCGAGATCAGCCCACTGGCGGTGGTCAATGGGGCAGGCACCAAGAGATTTCTTTAGGCAGTCCTTGTACCTCTTCTTTGGTGCACCTCAGACATGGTGGCCAGTGGAGAGCTCGCCAGATATTAAAAATGTGTGTTTATCTATATATTATCTGGTGTCCAGATTTTAAGAACACCTTGATTAGCCTCAGAGGGGGGCCTGCTTATCTCCAGTCTTAAAGTGACAGGTTAGTGGTTAGCCTTGCAGTGATGCATTGCAACGGGATCTGATGTTCTTTGACTAATCCAAGTGTAATCATTCAAATTTAATTCTCACCAAAGCGGCTTGAGAATTTATTTCTTTAAAATTGAGAAGAATGGCAGATAAACCCAGAAGGTTCATTAAGTTCGTGTGGGGCACATATGACTTCAAGGAGGGAAGCCCACAAATATGGTATAACTCACGGTACAATGTTTGCATACCACCAACTGAAAACCTACTTGAAGGACAAATTGGGAAGCAGACTGAGGTTACCAGAAGGAAGCAGCTTTGAATATGTGATTACAGACACAATGGTAATCAAAAGATTTATAACAAAACATGTACATCAAGCTGCAAGAGAAAGAGAACGAAGAAACAAGCTGTAAACCCAAACAAAAGTTGGAACAAGATCTAAACATAAAGATAAAGAATGAAACATGGGAAAAGCTATGCTCCGGAACTATGAGAAATACAATAAACACGAGGTTACGCATGATACAATATAACTGGTTACACAGGTTATACACCACGTCCCAAAAGTTAAATAAATGGGACCCGACAGTATCAGACAGATGTTTTCGCTGTAAGAAGGAAACGGGAACAACAGTACATGCAATTTGGGCATCTGAGAAAGTGGAAAAGTTTTGGGAAGATCTAAATCAGGTATTAAAATCACGAAAAACAACATCCAGAGATCTTTCTTCTAAGTAATATAAGAAGTAAAGAATTAGGCCTCAAACTAGATGAAGCACAAAAAAGATTTATTATGATAGCCTTAGCAGTAGCAAAAAAATTTATAATGTCAACTTCGAAATCGGAAGAGAGCCTAAGAGTACAGCAATGGTACATGGAAATAAATAAATGTATTCCATTGCAAAAAATAACATATAATTTAAGAAATAACATCACAGTATTCGAACAAATTTGGGAACCGTACAGACACAATGATAATTAAAAGATTTATAACGAACATGTACATCAAACTGCAAGAGAAAGAGAACGATGAAATAAGCTGTAAACCCAAACAAAAGTGGGAACAAGATCTAAACATAAAGATAAAGAATGAAACATGGGAAAAGTTATGCTCTGGAATTATGAGAAATACAATAAACACGAGGTTACGCATGATACAATATAATTGGTTACACAGGCTATACATCACGCCCCAAAAGTTAAATAAATGGGACCCGACAGTATCAGACAGATGTTTTCGCTGTAAGAAGGAAACGGGAACAACAGGACATGCAATTTGGGCTTGTGAGAAAGTGGAAAAGTTTTGGGAAGATCTAAATCAGGTATTAAATAAAATCACAAAAAGCAACATCCCAAAAAATTCAGAGATCTTTCTTCTAAGTAATATAAGAAGTAAAGAATTAGGCCTCAAATTGGATGAAGCACAAAAAAGATTTATTATGATCGCCTTAGCAGGAGCAAAAAAATGTATAATGTCAACTTGGAAAATGGAGGAGAGCCTGAGAATATAGCAGTGGTACATAGAAATGAATAAATGTATTCCATTGGAAAAAATAACATATAATTTAAGAAATAACATCACAGTATTCGAACAAATTTGGTGACCGTACATGGAACACAACAGAGAGGTCCTACCACAGAGCTCCACCACCTAAAATGATAGAATGAGAAGAAGATGAAATGAACTGATCCAGTGTGTAAGGGTGGATGACACAGTTTTCTTGTTTTCATTGTGTGATGACATTGGTGGGTTTGTTGTATATGTTGAACTTTTGATGGGTTTGGGGGGGGGGGGGGGTAGGAAGAAGGGAGGGGGAGAAAGGGGAGAAAATGACACTATATTCAAGAGGGAAATGTTTGTGTGTATTTTGATTGATGTGGTTCATAGTGTGAAAAATAAAAAAATAATAATCTCCCTATAAATGTTTTAGCTAAAAAAAAGGAGGGAAGTCCACACTTTAGGGTCTCTGCAGCTGAAGGCACAACCACCAATAACAGGGCCAAGGCATCGAAGAGTCGGAAAGCAGTGAGCTGGCCACATGCACTGTGGGAATAGTGACGGGACATCCAAGTACATTGAAGGGAAGCCTGTCATTTTCTATTGGTTTCTAAACACCCCTGATGGGAATATCACAGATTGGCTCATTAGTGACCCATGTAACTGAACAGGACAATCATTGCAGATTCAGTGGCTGAAATCATGTTAAAACCAAAGACCACAGATGCGGAAAAATTTCTTTAGTCAGGGTTGTGAGTGTGGAACCTGTTGCCACAGGCGGCTGTGGAAGCGAGGCCTTTGGGTGAATTTAAGGTAGAGATTGACAGGTATTTGATTAGTCAGGGCATCAAGGGTCACAGGCAGAAGGTCAGGGACTGGAGCTGAGCGGGCGGATAGATCAGCTCGTGATTAAAATAGTGGAGCAGACTCGAAGGGACCTTTTCAACCCAATTCTTCTGTCTTCTCCCCATGAACCTTAATCAAGAACCTATATCTGTCTGTCTTAAATATCCCTAATGATGGCCTCCATGCCCAACGTATTCCACAGATTCCTCCCCCCCCCCCCCCCCCCCACTCTGGGTAAAAACAAAATTTCTCCTCATCTCTGTACCCAAAGGATTCTGAGGCTGTGCCCTCTGGTCCCAGATTTCCCCACTACAAGAAACATTTTCTCCATGTCCACTCAATCTAGGCCTTTTAGTATTCGATAGGTTCTTCCCTCCCCAAATTCTTCTTTTGTCAATGGCATCGGTGTTTCCCTGACATTGGTAGAACTCCCGTCAGGGTCAGCGCCTACCTGACACCACTGCCCAGTGAGCCTTGTGTCCTTTCTTCTGGCAGGGCTCGTGGTTGAAATCTTCATCGTAGCTTCCCGGAGTTAGGGAATCACGTCAGGTTGCTCATGGCACGCTCCCCCTCACCCAGGATTATCGATTCCACAAGAGACCACCAATGTCAATTAGTGACTGAATCTTGGACGTAGCTTGTTTACTGCAGAATTGTCAGTGAGGTTCAGACCATCTCACAAACCTCTATTGTAAACCCACCCCTTCATAAGAACATCAAACAGGAGCAGAAGTCAGCCCGTCAGGCCTGCTCTCCTATTCAATGTGATTATGGCTGATCTGATGATGGGCTCATCTCCACTGTCCCGAGAAATCATATAGAAATACAATTAAACCTCGTTAGCATGCGATTCGTTAATCCGTGGAATCGCTTATAGTACGGGTGCCTGTGGACCCCAAATCTTGATTTTAGAATGCCAGGCTAAGCCACAAACTCAAAAATGGACTCATGACTCATTTACAAGGTGTGTATGTTAATATGTGGAGTTTAAAGGTCTTAAGGGTCTTATTATAGGGTTTGAGTCACAGTGTTCTGTTTTCCTGCTTCCTGAATCATATGCATCTGTTCCACGACTCGTCTGTAACGCGATATGAAATCTTGGACCCCAACTACTGCATTCTAACAAGGTTTTACTGTATATAAAATTATGAAAGGCATAGATAAGTTAGAAGTAGGTGTTGTTTCCATTGGTGGGGGAGACCAGAACTAGGGGACATAGCCCCAAGATTCAGGGGAATAGATTTAGGACGGAGATGAGGAGGAACTGCTTTTCCCAGAGGGTGGGGAATTTGTGGAATTTTCTGCCCTTTGAATCAGTGGAGGCGACTTCAGTAAATATATTTAAGACAAGGCTTGTTAGATTTTTACATAGTCGGGGAATTAATGGATATGGGGAAAAGGCAGGTAAGTGGAGATGAGCCCATCATCCATGATCTATAATGACAGATCTGACTGGATGGGTCAGATGGCCAACTCCTGCCCCTATTTCTTATGTTCTCAGTCAGACATTCAGTAACAGTAGACTCAAGACAACGGAGATGAATAACACTCATTATACGTACAATACTCAGCTTGAGGACATGCCACCCAATTAACTTACAACCCCGTTTTGAAGGGTGGAAGGAAACCCACACAGACACGGAGAACGTACATACTCCTTTCAGACAGCACTGTAACAGCGTTGCACTAACCGTGCCACTATGGAGTCATTGAATTACTGGAGACCAACACAGTAAGGAAGGTTAGTGATGGACTAGAGGATTTTCCAGATTGTTGGATGCCTTTTTAAAAATTCCAAACCCATTTTGATTTACTTATGTTGCAGAGTACTACACAATAAGTTATCTGGTGAACTCGGTAAGTTTCAGGGAATGAGGGACTGGGGTGACTCAGCGGATGCCAGCCCCCTAGTATGACTTGGGACACTTGGGAATGTGGGGTCCAGGTGAGATGAAGGATTGTGGGGTGCTGGTGACCCTGGTCAGAGAGGAGGGCAGAGCCTCCACGAGGCTCAGCGGGACTGGTGAGATGGGGCATCCCTGAACTCTGGTGGGAACTAGAGGAGCAGGGGGTCCTGGTGAGTAAGCATGGGACCCCAGTCTGAATCCGTGAGTATGGGGAAAGCATCACCTGGTGATACAGGTGCCAAACCATCCGGATTTCCAAGTTGGACAGCAGATTATCAGATGTTTATTAAACCTGTCAATAGGTCTTGGAACCCTCACACATCTACAATCAACCAGTCACGGATGATTTGCACTGCACACAGGCCATGCGAGGGAAGCAAAAGCCTGCACACCCTGTGATTGTAGTAAACACACACAGAAATGCTTGAAGAAGGGCTCAGGCCTTCTTTACCTTCACCCCCTATGGATGCTATGCGCCCAGCTGAGGTCCTCCAACATTTACTGTGTTTTTACAGGCAGTGGATGCCTTGAATCTTTTGAAAGGATACGGTATTAACACAGGATAACCAGTCGTCAGATGACACATTATTCTGGATTTGTTGCTGCCTATCAAGCCTTCAGTGAGGAGTTCACCATGACATGTGAACACTTCTTTTGCCAGTTTTACCATATTGTCACCTGCAACCAGAAAATAAATAAATATTCAGTAAAACCCCAGGTATCCAGAATTCAAGCAACTGGCAAAAAGAAATAGGATTTTTTTAAAAATATATATAGACAAGAATAAAATAATCAAAATAATCGGTTAAAAAAAACATATTTAAAATTGTAAAAGTAAATGTTTTCTGAAGTAACATATCAACCTTTGGTGAAGATGAGAGCCTTGTTTGTGCTTTGCTTGTAGCACCTGTTTGAATAAAGTTGTGTGATGGCATTGCCCAGGATGAAACCGTTCGTCATTGGGGGGACTCTCAAAGTGTCTCCTTATTCCTGCTTTGTAAGAGTCTCCCTGGTCAGATGCTTTATCTGTGAACTTAGGGTTAGGGTTTAATTAACTATAATTGTTAGTCTTTCAGTGGCTCTGTGGAGGGGAGGAACCTGCAGATGCATAGGACCCCACCACCCAGGCCGTGCCCTCTTTACTCTGCTACCAGAGAAAGGTACAGGAGCCTAAAGAGGACAGCTTCTTCCCCTCTGCCATCAGATCCCTAAACGAACAACGAACAACGAACCACAGACACCGCCTCACTTTGCTTTTTTCTTGCACCCTTTTTATTTATTTTGTATGGTGGTTTATGGAAACGTTTGCTCTGTGACGCTGCCACAAAGCAACGAATTTTGTGACAATAAATTCTGATTCGGATTTGTATCCCCTCAGACACAGAGCCAGGCTAAGCTGTAAAGTAGTAAAAGCACAGAAATGCTGGAGGAACTTAGCCAGTCTCACAGTGTCCGTAGGAGGTAAAGATACTGACATTTCAGGCCTGAGGCCTTCTTCAACGTATAAGCAAAGAACAGGAAATCTCAGACTAGAGACGGTGCTGATTGGGGTGAGAAGTCCAGACCAAAAGGTGTTAATTGAATATGAGGAGAGGTGAGAATTGATTTTAATTTTGGCTCTGTGAAGGGAGACAGGGGAAGAGAGAGAGAGCTGGGGGCAGTGGTTTTAATGGGAACCAGAGAAGTCATCCAGTTGGTAGGTGCCCAGACAGAAGATGAGGTGTTGTTCCTCCAATTTGTGGGTGGTCTCAGTCTGGCCGTGCAAGAGACATTTCATGGGACAGAGAATTGAAATGGGTGGCCTCTGGGAGAACCACGCTGTTGAAGTGCTCAACAAAGCATCTCCCAGTCTTTCCAATGTAGAGGGGATCACCAGATGGAGTAGACGACCCCTGCAGATTCATGTTGCTTTACTTGATAGGAATGTTGGGGCTCAGGTCCGAAACACCGGTAATGTATCTTTATTTCCTACGGACACTGTGAGACCGGCTGAGTTTCTCCAGCATTTCTGTGTTTGTTTTTACTTCAATCACAGCGTCTGCAGACTTTTGTTTCAAGTTGTAGAGGAGATGGAATGAGAAGCAATCATAGAGAGACTGAGACATGGAATAGGCAGAGTTATCGCACGCTGGGCATTGTACAACACCTGAGAACATCTCGCCCTGAACGGTGTACTTGTTTTCGACTGCACACTTCACAATCTTCTCTAGACTCACTGCTTCAGGTGCATTCAACAAATGTCCGGCCATCCAGAGAGCCACCAGGCCACACCTGGAATAGAATGAAAGCCTTCTGGTCACTGAGAAAGGCAGGGGAGAGACCACAGGCCATTGACGAGGCGGGGAGCAGATAAGGAAAAATGGGAGGGACCCGGCAGGTCAGGCAGCATCCACGGAGGGAAATGGGTTGTCAATGCTCCAGGTCGGGACCCCTTCTCGAGACTTGGATGGGAAGGCAAGACAGTTCAAGTTCATTATCATTTGACTGTACATATACAACCCGATGAAACAACAACTCTCCACACCATGGTGCAGGCACAAAAACATGATGCATAGCACATAATGATCACATAAATAATCAAAATAAATATATCTAAATATTTAGGATGATTTTACTCGGTTACAGACACTGTTCATCAATCTCACAGCCTGGCCGTCCTAATTTTGATGCCCCTGTACCTCCTTCCTGATAGTAGTGGGTCAAAGATCCTGTGTGCTGGATGGAAAGGGGCCTTGATAATTCTTTGAGCCCTATTTAAGCAATACTTCCAGTAAAAGTCGTCAAAAGAGGAAATGGAGTCCCCAGTGATCTTCTCGGCTGATCTCCTCTGTACTGACCCAGTCCAATGCTTTGCAATTCCTGTCCCACACAGTGATGCAGCCGGACAGAACACTCTCATTGGTGCTCCTGTAATTGCTGTCAGGAATGGGGCCAGTTGCCTTGCCCCCCTCAACTCCAGAGGAAGTTTTGGCACTGGTGTACCTTCCTGACTAATGACAAGGTGTTGTGGGTCCAGGAACAAGTTCTAACACCACCTTAGTATCAAGGTCAATCACTCTCACCTCTGGGGAAACGGTTCGTAATTGCGAGTTGTTAGATGTTGGTAACACGGGGACTGCCTGTACTGTATATGCGCCAGTGGAATGGGGTTTGATCCCACAACGTACTAACTCCATGATACTTACAATTTAGACAAATTACTGGTTTTCCTGATTTTCCACATTCATGATGAACATAACATAACATAACATAACACAAAGGGATCAGTCCTGAAATGTTAGTTGCCTTTTACCTTCTATGGATGCTGGGTGACCTGCTGAGTTTCTCCAGCGCTGTCATGGTTAACGCTGGTGTAAAAAGAAAAGTGAGCTGATACTTACTGTGGGCCATCCTGAATCAACGAGGGCACAGGAGTGTTAATAAACAGCCAGTTCAACTCTTTCCTGAAACTGCGAACAGATGAAAAGAAAATCTGCTAAATCATAGGTTTACCTGTAACAGGATCTATAATATCAAAGAGCATAACACAAAGTTAATCTGTAAATAAAGTAGAATGCAATGTTAACCACTCTGTCAACCTTCTACAGGGGCTCCATTGAGAGCATCCTGGCCGGCTGCATCACTGTGTGGTACAGTTACTGCAGAGAAATAGTTCGGAGCTCAATCCACTGGACCGTAAAACTAGGAGATATGATCAAGTTCTACAAGACCTTGGCCAAATATGGAATATTGTGTGCAGTTTGGGTCACCTAAATACATCAATAAGATAGAAAGAGGGCAGAGAAGATTTACTAGGATGTTGCCTGGACTTCAGGAACTGAGTTATAGGGAAAGGTTAAACAGGTTTGGACTTGATTCCCTGGATCTTAGCAGAAAAACCAGAGGACATGGGTTGAAAGTGAAAGGGGAAAAGTTTAGGGAGGGAAATTTCTTCACACAGAGAGTGGTGGGAGTGTGGAACGAGCTGCCAGCAATTGCGGACTCAATTTTAACATTTAAGAAGAATTTGGACGGGTACATGGATAGGAGAGGTATGGACCAGGACGAGGCAACAAAAAAAAGGTTCAACACAGACTAGAAGGGCCAAAGGGGCTAATTCTGTGCTGTAGTGTTCTATGAAAGGTTGACTGGAGTTTCCCTCCCTCCCATGGACATGATCTACCGGGATCATTATCTGAAGAGGGTGCGCAAAATCATTGAGGACCCTGTTGCGGAGAAAGAATCAACTACCGACACCAGGGTAACGCTTCAGAAAAGTTTTATTAGCAAAATATCTGGAGAGCAGGCCCAGCATCCAGCCTGAGCTTGCTCTGCCCACAGCCAGTTTTAAAGGAGTTTCTATACAATAAATGGCAGTGCATTCCTGCATGTGGGCTTCCTGTTGCGGTCAGTCTGACAATAGTTTATCATTCTCCACATTTGGCAATAAGGCAATAATTTAATAATTGTTTCCCAGAATTCCAAAACTTAAAAATCATGTCTGCAGATAAATCGCAACCTTGAGGTTCCCTGCCTCCACTTAAGCAATATGCAACTGTTCTTGTAAGCAACTTATGGGTGAACCCTTAACCTCTTGTGTTCAGATTTTCCTTCACAGACCCCTTCCACCCCGCACACAGCATCTTTCAGCTGCTCACGTCAGGGAAGAGATACAGGAGGATCAGAGCCAGCCCCACCAGGCTGAGGAACAGCTTCTTCCCACAGGCGGTGAGAATGCTGAACGACCAAAGGAACTGCTCACACTAACCATCTGAGACTCTACTATTTGTTTAACAATATTTTTACATGTGGATAAACATACTGTACATGTATCATTTGCATGTGTTATATCTGGTTGTGTGTCTGCATGTTTTGCACGGAGGACTGGAGAATGCTGTTTTGTTGAGCTGTATTTGTACAGTCACAATAAACTTGAACTTGTACCTGTTAGAACGGTTCTGGAACAACATCTTCAGTTCTTCTCGGTCACTTCTTGGCTGCAATTGGCCTTCTGCAAGAACTTGGTACAGCTTTTTCACAGGTAATGCTGACGGGCTAGAAAATTGTGGGGGCGGGGGAAGAGGAGGGGGAGGAAGTGGCAACCTATCTGAATCAAAAGAGATCGTAGAGTTGTCCTGCCTGGAACTTAATCCCCATTGTTCTGACATTTTGAGGATCTTGTGGAGCTGTTATCAGTTTTTAACTTCGTCGAGCTTCATACTGCCTGAATCTCTCCAACCGCTTTCTCCAACAATCAGAACTGACAAATGACGGTACCTTGACAAGGGGGAGAAAATAGTGTAAGTGTGACAGCAATATAAAATCTCGGTTAGACCCCATTTGGAATATTGTGCTCAGTTCTCCCTGCAAGAAGGATGTGGACCTGCTGGTGCGGGCCTTGGAAGAGTGTCCCCCAAATGGCCCTGCCATATAGACTCCATATAGGCTTTAAAGGAGCAAATGGTGCTTTATTTGAAATCCTGTGATAGTGAGATCTGGGTGCAAGGTGGCGGAAATTGCATTTTGACAGCGGCCCGGGTAGGGGAGCAGCACAGGGCACCAGTAGCGGGGAGAATAGCCTGCCATAGCAGAGGAGTTGACACAAGGACAGTGGCCATGGCAGCGGGCCAGCTGAACGACACACACAGGCGGTGAGTCGTTGGCGTCTGGTGGGGAGGGCTGCTGGAGAACGGGGGTATGGGAACTGAGATTTGAGAGGGTGCTCAGGGCAAGGGCTCTGAGGTTTGGATCTGGGCTGGGATGGCCGATGGTTTTAACCGGAGTCCCGTGCAGCTCCGGGACAAATCCACGGTCACTCAGTGACTCTCTTTGGATTCTCTTTCTCTGACTGTAAGAGGTGCTTCAGGCAATTTCTGCTGATGGCGAATCTGTCCGCCTTTTGTGTTTGCAAATGTTCTGTTTCATGCCATTGGGTCAAGTCAGGACACAGACCCAACTCCCAGGGAGAGCACTGGAGGGCCCCACGTGACGTTGTTGGCCATGGGACACGCCTCCATAGGATTGGCCAATCAGATTGCAGGACTCATGATAGGTTCAAAAGGAACTCCATCGTTTGATGAACGGCTATTCCCACCTATCAGCGGTGCCCACCGGCTTCACCTCATCCAATCAGTTCCTTTCCTTGACTTGAAACGTTAACGGATCGTTTAGAGGATCATCGAAGCCGGAAGCAGGTTAAATAAATAGACGGTTGATTTTAACGAGCGCCTTTACAGTTTTTGGTTTAAATTAGGCTGATTTTTGTTTTGTCATGTTGATTGATCTAGAAATGAGCCAATCAGAATTGGGGCTTGGGGGCAGGGTGAACCAATAGGAGGAGAGTGGGGGCGGGACGTCCGGCGGCGCGGGAGGACAGTGAGGAGGCGCGGTGACGGGACGCGGACAATCGGGGTCCATCCGTGAGTCGGGGGGCGGCGGCGGGAGGGGGGAGAGCGCGGGGTGGCTCGGCCCGGGCTCCGGGCCTCGGGCCGTGTGTGGGCGCCGGTATCGCAACGCCAGGCCGGGGGGTGGAGCCGCGGTCTTACCGGTCGGTGCTCGGCAGGCCTGCGGCTCGGCCGGGCGGGTCGAAGGTCACGATCGGGAGGGGGGACTTCCGGTCGGGATCTGGAGGGGAATAAGGGGGGGGCAGGGAGAGAAGGAGAGGGGGGCAGGGAGAGAAGGAGAGGGGGGCAGGGAGAGAAGGAGAGGGGGGCAGGGAGAGGAGGAGAGGGGGGCAGGGAGAGAAGGAGAGGGGGGGGCTGGGAGAGAAGGAGAGGGGGGGGCTGGGAGAGAAGGAGAGGGGGGCAGGGAGAGAAGGAGAGGGGGGCAGGGAGAGAAGGAGAGGGGGGCAGGGAGAGAAGGAGAGGGGGGCAGGGAGAGAAGGAGAGGGGGGCAGGGAGAGAAGGAGAGGGGGGCAGGGAGAGAAGGAGAGGGGGCTGGCAGAGAAGGAGAGGGGGGCAGGGAGAGAAGGAGAGGGGGGCAGGGAGAGAAGGGGGCTGGGAGAGAAGGAGGGCAGGAAGAGAAGGAGAGAGGGGGGCAGGAAGAGAAGGAGAGAGGGGGGCAGGAAGAGAAGGAGAGAGGGGGGCAGGGAGAGAAGGAGAGAGGGGGCAGGGAGAGAAGGAGAGGGGGGCTGGGAGAGAAGGAGAGGGGGGCTGGGAGAGAAGGAGAGGGGGGCAGGGAGAGAAGGAGAGAGGGGGGCAGGGAGAGAAGGAGAAAGGGGGGCAGGAAGAGAAGGAGAGAGGGGGGCAGGAAGAGAAGGAGAGAGGGGGCGGGGAGAGAAGGAGAGAGGGGGCGGGGAGAGAAGGAGAGAGGGGGCGGGGAGAGAAGGAGAGAGGGGGCGGGGAGAGAAGGAGAGAGGGGGCGAGGAGAGAGGGGGGCAGGAAGAGAAGGAGAGAGGGGGCAGGGAGAGAAGGAGAGAGGGGGCAGTGAGAGAAGGAGAGAGGGGGCAGTGAGAGAAGGAGAGAGGGGGGCAGGGAGAGAAGGAGAGAGGGGGCTGGGAGAGAAGGAGAGGGGGGCAGGGAGAGAAGGAGAGGGGGGCAGGGAGAGAAGGAGAGGGGGGGCAGGGAGAGAAGGAGAGGGGGCTGGCAGAGAAGGAGAGGGGGCAGGGAGAGAAGGGGGCTGGGAGAGAAGGGGGCTGGGAGAGAAGGGGGCTGGGAGAGAAGGAGGGCAGGAAGAGAAGGAGAGAGGGGGGCAGGGAGAGAAGGAGAGAGGGGGCAGGGAGAGAAGGAGAGGGGGGCTGGGAGAGAAGGAGAGGGGGGCTGGGAGAGAAGGAGAGGGGGGCTGGGAGAGAAGGAGAGGGGGGGCAGGGAGAGAAGGAGAGGGGGGCTGGGAGAGAAGGAGAGGGGGCTGGGAGAGAAGGAGAGGGGGGCTGGGAGAGAAGGAGAGGGGGGCTGGGAGAGAAGGAGAGGGGGGCAGGGAGAGAAGGAGAGGGGGGGCAGGGAGAGAAGGAGAGAGGGGGCAGGGAGAGAAGGAGAGAGGGGGCAGGGAGAGAAGGAGAGGGGGCAGGGAGAGAAGGAGAGGGGGCAGGGAGAGAAGGAGAGGGGGCAGGGAGAGAAGGAGAGGGGGCAGGGAGAGAAGGAGAGGGGGCAGGGAGAGGAGAGGGGGGCAGGGAGAGAAGGGGGCTGGGAGAGAAGGAGGGCAGGAAGAGAAGGAGAGAGGGGGGCAGGAAGAGAAGGAGAGAGGGGGGCAGGGAGAGAAGGAGAGAGGGGGCAGGGAGAGAAGGAGAGGGGGGCTGGAGAGAAGGAGAGGGGGGCTGGGAGAGAAGGAGAGGGGGGCAGGGAGAGAAGGAGAGAGGGGGGCAGGGAGAGAAGGAGAAAGGGGGGCAGGAAGAGAAGGAGAGAGGGGGGCAGGAAGAGAAGGAGAGAGGGGGCAGGGAGAGAAGGAGAGAGGGGGCGGGGAGAGAAGGAGAGAGGGGGGCAGGAAGAGAAGGAGAGAGGGGGCAGGGAGAGAAGGAGAGAGGGGGCAGGGAGAGAAGGAGAGGGGGGGCAGGGAGAGAAGGAGAGGGGGGGCAGGGAGAGAAGGAGAGGGGGGGCAGGGAGAGAAGGAGAGAGGGGGGGCAGGGAGAGAAGGAGAGAGGGGGGCAGGGAGAGAAGGAGCGAGGGGGCAGGGAGAGAAGGAGAGAGGGGGCAGGGAGAGAAGGAGAGGGGGGCAGGGAGAGAAGGAGAGAGGGGGCAGGGAGAGAAGGAGAGGGGGGCAGGGAGAGAGGGGGCAGGGAGAGAAGGTGAGAGGGGGCAGGGAGAGAAGGTGAGAGGGGGTCAGGGAGAGAAGGAGAGAGGGGGGCAGGGAGAGGAGAGGGGGGGAATGAGAGTAGGAGAGGGGGCAGGGAGAGGAGGAGAGGGAGGGCAGGGAGAGAAGGAGAGGGGGGCAGTGGGGGAGGGAGGAAATGTGAGAGAAGGGGGTCTAGGGAGAGAGAAGGGAGGTTTCAGGGAGGGAGAGAGAAGGAGGGTCAGGGACTGAGGGGGAGGGTGGGTGGGAGGGAAGAAAGTGGTAGTTGGGAAGGGGAGGGGGCTGAGTAGTCAGGGGAGGGTGGGGAGGGACTGACAGAGGCCAGGTCGGCACCAGATCTGCACGTCGTATGTTGATCCATTTTTTTTTGACATCTGCAAAATGTTTGTGTTGATATTTGCTCACTTTCCTGGTGAAAGCCAAAATCCGTTTGGGTTTATTAAATGTATCATGTTCGTGGAGTTTTGATTTCTGGGTTTACTTTTGCTGTCCTGTAGTGATCTATGCTTGTTGATCTTTGTAGCTGTGGAGAAGTTTTCAGTGAATGTCCTACTGTGATTGAATTCTGTTCTTCCCCTCTCATTTTCCATTTAGTTCAGTGAAGAGCGATGTCTGTCCAGGACAGCCGTCCGAACCACACCATCTACATCAATAATCTGAACGAAAAGATTAAAAAAGATGGTAACTCTTTGAGGGAGTGTCTGCATGCTGGGTTAATGATTGTGCAGCTGTGCATTTGATGATGGAAACTTGTGGGGAAGCAGGCCTTTTGAACCAATTTGTCCTCCTTTCTCCTTTGTACTCATCAACCTCCATTTTCAAGGGGAACGGAACTGTTCCCTGTTTCAGAAAATCCCACTTGTAACTGTCTGGGGAAAGAAATATCCTGTGAACCTCTTAAAAGGGTTTATTATTGACCATTATTCCTGTTTTTTTTTATTATTCCCCATCTATGTAACCAGCATGGTTGGTGTAGCGGTTAGCGCAATGCTGTTACAGCGCCAGCGATCGGGACTGGAGTCTGTCAGGAGTTTGTACGTTCTCCCCGTGTCTGCATGGGTTTCCCCCCAGCGGCTCCGGTTTCCTTCCACCGTTTGAAACATACTGGGGGTTGTAGGTCAATTGGGTGTAATTGTTGGCACGGGCTTGTGAGCCGGAAGGGCCTGTTTCTCTGTGCTATATGTCTAAATTTAAATTCATTGCAATTTTAAACTCTTCTATTAGTGCGTCACTCATTTAGGGGCAAATAGCCCCAGTGATTCTGCCTTGCTAATGGTTAACACTAGTGTGGTGTGTCTCAGAGCTGTTTCTGTCATGTGGAAACCAGAACTCTGCTCCGTGCGGTGTCACGTAAAAACAAAAATCTCTGCTATTAAAGCTGCTCGCCTGCTTTAATTAGGCCTATAATTTGGTGCTAACCTCTGCGGAGTTGAAATGGAAGCTGATTGCGGTTCTATGTCTCTGCAGAGCTGAAGAAGTCGCTCTATGCCATCTTCTCCCAGTTTGGTCAGATTCTGGACATCCTTGTCTCCAGGAACCTGAAGATGCGAGGGCAGGCCTTTGTTATTTTCAAGGAGCTCAGCAGTGCTACCAATGCCCTGAGGTCTATGCAAGGGTTTCCATTCTACGACAAGCCAATGGTGAGTCTGACTTGGCACCTGTGCTCTGTTCTTGGGTTGACTAAGCATGGATGCGGATGACAAACAGCAATGGGCCCAGCATTTTGAGGTTTGCATCGGGTGGCCAATGGTTTGGACTGAAGACTGCAGCAGCAGGGGCTGCGGGAATCTCTGGAAGCAAATCCACAGACACTCAGTATCTCTGAAGGGACTCTCTTTTGCTTCTCTTTCTCTGACTGTAAGGGGTGCTCGGTAATTTCAGTTGATGGTGAGTCCTTATCTGCTTAATGCCAGACTTCATGCAATTTTGTATATGTAATATTACATCTTTTTTATTACATAAAAATAAGAATCTTAAAACTGTGATCCACAACTAGTCACAGGCCTCCAGTCCAAAAAACATCCTTCCACAACACCCTCTGCTTTATCTCCACATATTATCTCCTTAGATCCCATGCAATCTAACCTTCCAAAGCAACCTGCTGTTGTGGCCCCTCATCGAATGCATGGCAGAATTCACTCTATATATATACACCAGATCTTGACTTCTGTGAAAAAGTATTCATTTTCCCACCGTGTCTGAAATGTCTGGCACTCCCTTGTTATTTTCTTTCTTTTCGACTCCTCCGCGTTTAATCAACTGGGGTAAACGTATTTTTTAATTTTCATTGATGAGTACCATTGCAACGGTCAGTCTAGTAGTTGTTCAAAATGGCAGTGACTTCCAGGGTTGAAACTAAGAAGTACAATGTACACACAGTGCGATTTATTGTCAGAGACTGAGTTTTAATGGGCCATATTCCATTTTATCTTTAAAATTCATCCTGGGCCACTTAAAAATGGGCAATGGCCTGCAGTTTAACCCCCCCACCCCTCAGTCAAATGAATGCATTGATGGTGCATCACCACACTGGACTAATAATGCCCTTGTGTAAGCAGTCTGTGGCGTGTTGGTAGCCTGATGCAATATTTCCCCATCGTCACAGCGGATCCAATATGCAAAAACAGATTCTGACATCATAGCCAAGATGAAGGGCACCTTCGTAGAGCGTGACCGGAAGAAGGAGAAGAGGAAAGTGAAGGCTCCTGAACCTTCTGTCAATAAGAAGGCGAATGCCCAACCTTCAGCCAATGCTGTGGCCCCTCCTGTCTCGGTAAGTGTGCCAACTCACACGCAAGGAGAAAGAGTAACTTGTTGGGAATTGAGAGTAACTTGGTGATGTGTGCTAGGTGAATTATTGAGCCTCTTTCTTACTCGGAGTGACAATGCTTGTCATAACCATTGTAAGGTAAAACATCATGAGATGGGAATGTGTAAGGAGTTACCCTGTGCAGGGCTGTAACAAGATGTGAATGCATCCTTGTACTTACAAGATAAGAGAGACATTGATGGATTGAGAGGCAGGAAGCTAGCAGGGAAAGGATAGCAACAGTTTTAGTCATTGGACAAGTAATGATATGATGATGTTCTAAGCACATATCCAAGGGTATAAAAAATCACCATTTTGCTGATAACGGCAGAATGCATTCTCCGACTAACATTGTTAGTCGCAAGTGTTACAATCCGGTAATAAAGAACAAAGAACCCTGATTTCGACTCAGCCTGGTGTTTGTCTCACTCATTCATGAACAAAGCAGACCTAACACCATGTGGAGTGAAGTGGTTGTAGACTGATAATGGGTAATCTGCAACCCAGCGCTTGTTCAGCTGACAAACATCCAACATATTATCCTCCACAATTTCTGACCGACAATATGATTCCACCACTAGACACATCTTCTGCTCTCCTCCCTTCTCCACCTTCTGTAGGGACCGCTCCGTCTGTGACTAGCTTGTCATTTTCCAACAAACCACCCCCTTGGCACCTTCCCCTGGAACCACAAGAAGTGCCACACTTGCTCCAAGGGGGGCAGTTGGTGGTTTTGGGAGATGTGGACAAGGGAGCATTGGATGGAGCAGTCCCTGCGGAAGGCGGAGAGGGGAAGATGTCTGGTGGTGGACAGAAATGGTGTTGGATGCAGAGACTGGTGGGGTGGTAAGTGAGGGCAAGGGGAATCCTGTCCTTGTGTGTGGAAGCATCTGGACGAGGCAGACATTGTGTCCCTCCAAGCACCTGCAAACAGACCGTTTGTAATTCGTGTCCAAGCACTCTCAGGAGAAAGCCTCAACTTAGCCAGTGGGGGCTAAGCCAATCTCAGCTGCCTCGCAGACTGTTGACCCCGATGGAGATGTCAGGATGATGTGTGTCAGCCTAACTTTGTCTTGTTGACTAAGTTTCACCCCCTCTACATCAACCCTTGTCATTACCTCACGAAGGGTACTGAAAGGTCAATGTCTGAATCAGTGAAACCTAACGTGTCCTTCATATTTGTGTCTTACAGTGACGTTTAAATTAACGCAGCAGAGACTAGATCTCTGGAGAGCCGAGGGCTGTTGTTAACTGAATGATGAGGCCCCTACTCTGTTTGAACTGTAACCCTGCCCCATGCACCGTTTTACCCTGCTGTGTTTCTAGACAGATGGACTTGCTGGGTAGCAAGCAGAATGAACCTCGGCACGACCAACTGCTCTGTGGTTCATTCTCTCTTCCCCTCTCTTTATTCTAGGGCATGTCGATGATGACCCAAACCCCTCGGATGATGCCGATGTCGGGGCAGCCACCTTACATGCCGCCTCCTGGGATGATGCCCCCACCCGGGATGGCTCCTGGCCAGATGCCCCCGGGCTCCATTCCTCCTGGCCAAATGATGCCCGGCCAGATGCCACCTCCTGCTCAGACGGTAAGTGTTCTCATTGGGGAAAATATAAGGGGTTTACCAATTGGATTGTAATATGAGTTTAACCTGGCAGTTTGGCAGGTAATCTACCCGTGTACAGTTTCAAACCACGTGGAGGTGGATTGCTGATCTGTCAATATGCACCGTGTTGCTGCTGCTGGTCAGTCTGCAAGCAGTCATGGCTGTCCTGGTAGAAAATGACGTCAGCGCTTGTATGCAATGGCTGTCTTTCTTACCCATAATCCCCCACGCCAGAGCGGTTCCAGCAGCGTGGGGGATTGTGTTTAATAAGGACGGCCATTGGTCCTGCCCCAACACTGTTCCCCGGCCCCAACAGTGTTCCGACAGCGCTTGCCACGGCCCCAACAGCACCCCGTCCCAATTCCACACCCATCCTGACCACTTACCTTTTGAAGGCCAGCACAGGAAATTCCTTGCAGGGCCTCTGATGATGCGGTGAGTGCTTGGCACGTCAATCGCTGCGTCACTGAAGGGACGAGGGCGCCCTTAAATTGCTGTTCAGTCGGGCAATAAGGGGCTGTAGGGCCCCACTACGCGGATCCCGAGCAGCCCCAGTTTGTAAGCGCCTCGATCGCAGATGGATCTTTAACCTGGTGATGGGAAGACTCCTGGAGAAAAGTCCTCAATATGTCATGAGCCCCCTGCTGTCCTCTGTGGGTTCCCTGGGAGGGGTCCGTCCTTAAACCTTCTTGGAGCAACTCTCAAGAAAAGCTCTGATCTTGTCCGGTGTGAAGGTTGTATTTTACAACATTTGCTTTGTTGCTAAATTAGAATTAGTTCATGTACCATCTATGCTGGCATATAGGACAATCCTGAAACTTGAAAATGCCACATCAAGGGTCGTCCTATATGCTGGGTCTAAAACCTGAACATTGCCATCAAAGTCTCAACAACACCATCTTCCCACTGGCTCCAACACAATCTCGCGCCTGCCCCGAGTGATTTGTGAAGTTTCAGCCCTCCTCTGCAGGGACCATCCGCCCGGTCCAACTGCCATCGGCTCTGAACGGGCTTTAAACGGCCCATTACAGGAGCCAACGATGGTTTATCTAAATATAATTAAGACCTTTTCATGCTAATTTGTTATTAAAATATTATGATTTGCTTTTAACTGCATCCACTGATTGGCATTAAGTGCCAGATTTGGGGGGGATGTGCTAAACAAAGAGTATTGCTCAAAACCAGCATTTTAGATGGAAATTGTGGGTCGTCCCATATGCTGGGATATACGGTATATTAAAATCCGACTCGTTCAGTCTGCTCGACTGGAATGTCCACATTCCCTGGAGCCTGTAGCTATGGTTTATTTCTGCTTACTGCTTGTGATACTCAATAGTTGTGTCTGTCTTCCCTCCGGTTCTTAGCTCTGTTGTTACCAAACTGGCATCAGAGCCCCACATGAGCACATTGGGTGAATTTTTTTTCAACTTGTGAAGTCATGTCACCGCTGGGGGAAAAGAAGTCTGGATAACTGAGCTGTTCCATTAACTGAACCGCTAGGATAATCAGAAATGTCCTGTATTAATGAGGTTGTAGGTCATTTGGCTATAATTGGGCATCACGGGCTTGTGGGCCATAGGGGCCTGTCACCATACTGGATGGACATCTAAATTTAAATGACTTTTTTTGGATTATTGCATGACAATAAAGGAATGGCTCAGTGCCGAGTGGGTTACAGGGCAGCTTTAAGGAGTAGCTTTTAGAACAAGGTAGTTAAGCAAAGGCTTGTGACGTTGAGGAAATGGGAGGATCTCCAGCAGTGTGGTAGGGGCAGTTTGAGCAGTTGTGAGAACAATTTGCTTGGGAGTTAATTCTCTCCTTTTGATTTGCAGGTGTCTGAAAATCCACCCAACCACATTCTCTTCCTGACCAACCTGCCTGAGGAGACCAACGAGCTGATGCTCTCCATGCTTTTCAATCAGTGAGTATCAGATAGGACAGACCTTCAGCATGGAACTGTTGAGTCGGGGGCGATGCTGGTGGCATGGACGAGGTTTTCTTCTCGACTCTGTCACCAGCCCTCATTCCTTTCGGCCTTTCAGCTTCTCGACGGACATTTTAACTGTTTTTCTCACACCGCGGGTGGTGCCTGACAACTGGAAATCAAATGTAAACAAAAATTTGTTGGAAATGGTCAGGCGGCACCCGTGGAGAGAGAAACAGTGAATATATTGGGTCAAAGATCCTCGAAACTGGGAAAGTGAGGAGACAAGGTGCAGAAAAGGTAGTGTGAAACACGAAACTGCAGATGCCATGATTGTAGTAAAAACACACAGTAATGCTGGTCTCACAGCATCCATAGGAAGGAAAGATGTATCACTGACATTTTGGACCTGAACCCTTCAAGGTACGAGTGAAAAGGAGGCAGGCACCTAAATTAAAAGGTTGGGGAGGGAAATAAACCCAGCAGAGATAAGGATATGGCTGGGAGGAGAAGTGAGAACTGTGTGGGGAGTTGTTTGGGGCTCTGTGAGCAGTGCTGGGGGAAAGGAGACCGGGTAAAAAGTGGGGGGCGGGGGGGGGGGGGGGGCAGTGAGAGAGACCTAGAGGAAAGGAGACATGGGGGTGGGTGGGGCTAATGGAAACCAGGGAGGTCGACGTTGATACCATCTGGTTGGAGGTGGCCCAGACAGAAGGTGAGGTGCTGTTCCTCCAATTTGCGGGTGGTCTCAGTCTGGCAGGGCATGACACCGTGGACAGACATGTCAGTGTGAATGGGACAGGGAATTGAAATTGGTGGCCAATGGCAGATCCACACTATTACGAGAGCCAAGGTGCCCAACAAAGCGACCTCCCAGTCTGTGCCCAGTCTCTCCGATGGAAAGGACACCACAACAAGAGCACTGGATGCAGTAGACGACTCCTGTGGATTCACAAGTGAAGTGTTGCTTTACTTAGGAGGACTGGGTGGGCCCCCGAATGGTGGTGAGGGAGGAGCATAGCAAGCTCCTGCAGAACATTGTCTGCCTTCCTTCCCATGTTACCATACAGTGATCAAGGTGCGTGATCAGTTGTTGGGGCGCCTTTTCGCACCCTGTTGCTGTTGGGTTTGATGCTTGCCTCGTGCTCCACTGAGCTGCCTGCTTCCCTCCAGGTTTCCCGGCTTTAAGGAGGTGCGCTTGGTGCCAGGTCGCCATGACATTGCCTTTGTGGAGTTTGACAATGAAGTCCAGGCTGGCGCCGCGCGAGACGCTCTGCAAGGATTCAAGATCACGCAGTCGAACGCAATGAAGATCTCATTTGCAAAGAAATGAGGGTCGATCTGCTTCAATATGGCTTTGCTTTCAAAGCCCTTTCACAATTTTATATAACATAGCACAGTAATCGGTTTGTGTATTAGGTTCGAAAGTCCAGGTGCCTCAGGTAAGTGAGGGTGAGGAGGTCCTTGGGCCCACATTGTGCCATCTACCCTGCCTCAGTGGATTCCCTGCAAGAGGTCCAGCGTGAATCCTCCGTTTGCAGACCAGAGTGCACAGATCAGATTGTGTTGTGGATGTGGTATCCCTTCCGTGGACGTCAATCTGAATCTTCCTCCCCCCCCCCCCCCCCCCTCTTTTTTCCCTTTCTGAATGATAGTTGGGAACTGGTAATGGACTTGGCCCCTGAACAAAGGGACTGGGTGGGCTCCCTCTCCTCAGTTTCTGAATCTTGTGTGTCCTGTGCATCTGTGAGTGAATGGATGTCGGTCTGACTGAGGCGGTTTAATTGTAACGCAGAAAGCAGTTCACCCAGAGTCTCAGTGACATTGCACCTGGAGCTTTCCAAGAGAAGAATTAAACTTTTTATAAAGCCTGCTGTGTGCCTTTTTTTTCCGACATACAGTGCAGTAACAGGCCATTTCGGCCCTCAAGTCCGTGCTGCCCAATTAACGTACACCCCGATATGTTTTGAACGGTGGGAGGAAACCGGAGCCACTCGGGTGGGGGACCAACACTGACACAGGGAGAAGGCACAAACTCCTTACAGAAAATGCGGGACTTGAACCTTGGCCCTGATTACTGGCGCTGTAAAGGCATTGGGCCAACTGTGCTGCCCTTTGCTGTGGGTTTTGAGTGCAGAGAAGCTGGATGATCACTGCTGTTGGGTCTCTACATGATGGTGCCTGGTCAGCCCCTGCAAGTCTCACCTTTGCCTGTGGTTCCTTCCTCTTAACTGTCTGTTGGTCTAACATACTTGTTAAAAAATTCTGGAGATGCAAACCATGGTGCTGCCCATGTGACTTGTTTACCCACTAACTGCCCGTCTGGGAAGTGGAGGAAACCGAAGCACCCAGAGAAAACCCATGTAGTTGCAGGGAGATCGTAGAAACTCCTTGCGGACATCGGCAGGTTGAAGCCCGGGTCACTGTAATAGTGTTACTGTATATACTTGTGTAATAGTAGAATTTTTTTTGGACCAATTTCTGGGTCAAATTTGGGGGGGGGGGGTTCAACTTTTACACGGCTTATATTTTTGACCACGTTAAGTACCTGCGTCATTCAAGGCAACTCGGATGGCCAGGACCAGCTGGTTTGTCCATATTCATAGGCGTTAGGAGCTTGGATGGGCAGCAGAGGGGTCCTAGGTGAGAGTGACCAGGGCATCGGGAGCTTCAGTGGGCAGGGAGCCAGGCGAGGGTTTGGGGATTCAGGAGCTCGGATGGGTGGGGGTTGGTCATCTATTACACAAAAGTATATATGGCAGTAATGTGGATGCTTTTGATGCTCCACTACCTTCATTTCCCCCCCCCCCCCCCCCCCCCCCCAGCACACTTTGTACTTCTGCCTCGTAAGGGTTCATACAGCCCAGTTCCTTGGGCCCACCACAGCATAAGAAACAGGAGCCGGTCCGTCGAGCCTGTTCCGCCATTCAATGTGATCATGGCTGATCTGATGATCAGCCCATCTCCACCCACCTGCCTTTTCCCCTTATCCCTTAATTTTCCCCACTATGTAAAAAATCTACCCAGCCTTCTCTTAAATAGATTTACTGAGGTTGACTCCACTGCTTCTTTGGCTTGGCTTCGCGGACGAAGATTTATGGAGGGGGTAAAAGTCCACGTCAGCTGCAGGCTCGTTTGTGGCTGACAAGTCCGATGCGGGACAGGCAGGCACGGTTGCAGCGGCTGCAGGGGAAAATTGGTTGGTTGGGGTTGGGTGTTGGGTTTTTCCTCCTTTGCCTTTTGTCAGTGAGGATTCACCTCCCTCTGGGAAAAGCAGTTCCTCTTCATCTCCATCCTAAATCTTGAGGCTATGACCCCTAGTTCTGGTCTCCCCCACCAATGGGAATAATTTAACTACCTCTGTCTTATCTTTGCCTTTCATAACTTGTGTTTCTATAAGATCCCCTCATTCTAAATTATTGTGAGTACAGTCCCAGATGACAATCTCCTCAGAGGCCAACTCTGTCATCTCTGCAATCAACCTGGTGAACCCCCACCACCAAAGCCAAAATAAGGAGAACAGAAATACTTGCAGTTCCCTAGATGCAGGCTCGCCAGTGCTTTGTCCTGTTGCAGCATAATCTCCCTGCTCCTCGACTCAATCCACGGCAACCAGTGCTCCCTATCTATGTTGATCCTTCTTGGGCTGTTACATTCTGTACCTGTGGTTCAAGTGGTGTCCTGATAGGATTTGAACTAGAGTACTTGTCTCAAACATTTAATTGGGCCATGTGTTCCAGATTACAATCACTCCGAATGGAGGAAATTCCTTGGATCCCTCCTCACCATAAACTTTAAATATCTTTAAAGTCATTTGCTTGAGATGGACCAAGTAAATTTGAGATCAGGGTGGAAGTTGGCAGCAAAGTGGATAAATACAGGCAACTGAGACCATCTCTGAGCAGAAGGGAATGTTTGACTGATGAGATGGAGGAAGATGTTCTCGATGGTGGGGATGTCCCAAACTAGGGAACAGATTAAGAATGCAAGGGAAGTTTGGACCAAGATAAGAACTTTCTTCACAGGGAGCAACTCCTCTATTTCCATGCTATTCACATGATATGAAGCCCTGGCAGTGCCAAGTGATACCATGAACCATTTGAGCTCTGTAGAACCCAGGCACCACCATGACCTTGGTAGAGGGGCAGATAAGCAGCTGGCATGGATGGCCTCTGCGTTGAGCTGAGTGGCCACCTTGGCCAGTCCCCAGAGCAGACCTTGCAGTGTATTTTTAATGATAACATTGTCATACACATTGTACATATGCACAGACATTCTGCACCCAAACTATCCATGTTCTTCCCTGTACGTCAGCACTCAAGTAGTTCCTTTGCAGAAGTTTGGTATGACGTCAGAAACCCTGGCAAGTTTCTACAAACGTATGATGGGAAGTGTGCATCACGGTCTGGTACGGGGGACACCAATACCCCTGAGGGAAAAGCCCTGCAAAAGGTAGTGGACCCAGGCCAGAACACCAGAGTGAAAACCTCTCCCCACCATCGAGAAGATTTACAGGGAATGCTGCTGTCTGGGAGCGGCAGCGATCATCAAGGACCCGCACCGCCCAGCACACGCTCTGTTCTCACTGCGGCCATCAGGGGGCCACAAGACCCGCACCACCAGGTTCAGGGACAGCTGCTCCCCCTCCACCATCAGACTCTTCAACCAACCAACTCAATCAGGGACTCATTTAAGGATTCTGACGTGCACTTTATTGCTTTTTTCCCTCTGTGTTGCACAGTCAGTTTGTTTACATTTCTCTATCTGTTTCCATGTGTACGTTGTGTACAGTTGTTTTTGGACTATCAATAGATGGTAATTCTGCTTTACCCACGAGAATGTTGACAGGATTTCAGGGTCTGAGTTACAGGGAAAGGTTGTGCAGACTGGGGCTTTTTTCTCTGGAGCGTAGAAGATTGAGAGGGGACTTGATAGATGTGTTTAAGATTTTAAAAGGGACAGACAGTAAATGTGGATAGGCTTTTTCAATTAAGAAAGGGGGAGATTCAAACTAGAGGACATGGTTTAAGATTGAAGGGGGAAAATTATAAGGAGAACATGAGGGGAAATTTCTTTACGCAGAGGGTGGTGGGGATGTGGAATGAGCTTCCGGCAGACGTGGTCGAGGCGGGATCATTAAGGCGGTTACATTTAAGGAAAGACTGGATCGTTACATGGATAGGAGGGGACTAGAGGGGTATGGACCGGGTGCTGGTCAGTGGGACTAGGAGGGTGGGGATTTGCTACGGCATGGACTAGTAGGGCCGAACTGGCCTGTTCTGTGCTGTAAGTGGTTATATGAAAATAGAATCTCAGGGTTGTATGGGATGTCATCTCTGTGCTCTTGACAGTCAATCGGATGTTGTCATCACCCCGCCCTTGATTGACATCATCCCTAACCCTCTCCCTGTCCTGCCTCGTCCATCTGAGCCCGCCCACACGTCACCCCCGACCCCTCCCCCCCCCCCCCCCCCCCACCGGCCAGACCCAAGTTTTTTGCTGGTCCTTCAAATCTGAATAGATGTGTCCAGGAGGTCCCTTCCTCTGGTTATTTAAGGCACCAAGTGCAAGAGGTGGAGTGGATACAGGAGACTCACCCTCTGGGTCACTCTAGCACATCTTAAGTGCCTTAAGAAAGCAGCGTCTATCCTCGAGGACCCCCCCCCCCCAGACCAGGCCCTCTTCACTCTGCCACCATCGGAAAGGGGGACCCTGAAGACGAGCACAAGGACAGTCTTTTCCCCTCTTCCATCAGATTCCTGAACAGACAACGAGTTGGAGACAAGACCTCGCTTCTCTTATTTTTGCACTAATTGCTTTATTTTTAAATGCAATTTAGAGCAAGGCTGCAGCCAATCAACCAATTTTGTGACACATTCATTACAATTCTGATCTCTTTCTTAAAGCTGCTGAACAGTTTTCCAAAGCCCTTCACTTTTCCAATCCAACTCAAACAGCCGAGCTTGAAACAATCGTTTTATTCTGTGCTGCAGAGATTGCAAACACATACCCAACAGTATCTGACAGATGTTTTCGCTGTAAAAAGGAAATGGGAACAACAATTCATGCAATCTGGACATGTGAGAAAGGGAAAAAATTTTGGGAAGATCTAAACCAGATATTAAATAAAATTACAGAAAGCAATATACCAAAAAACCCAGAGATCTTCCTCCTAAGTAACATAAAAAACAAAGAATTTGGACTTGATTTGGATGGTGCACAAAAAAGATTTGTTAGGATAGCTCTAGCTGTAGCAAAAAAATGTATTATGTCAGCCTGGAAATTAGAAGATAATTTGAAAATACAACAATGGTAAATAGAAATGAATAAATGTATTCCATTAGAAAAAATAACCTATAATTTAAGAAATAATATTGCAATATTTGAACAAATATGGGAGCCATACATGAAACATAATAGAGAAAACCTACCGGGGACGTTCACTACCTAAATTAACGAAAGGAGAAGGAAATGAAAAGAATTGACTCAGTGGAATTTCTTGTTTATTTTTATTGAGTGACAACATTGTTTAACGGGTTTAATGTATCTTAGATTCTGAACTTTAAATAAATGGGAGGGGAGGTAGGGAGAGTGGGATGGGAAGGGGGGGAGAAAACGACACTGTATATATTTGAAAAGAAAAATGTATGTATCTTGATCAATGTGGTTTATAGTGTGAAAAATTAAAAAAAAGGAGATTGCAAACACATTTCTAACCGTCTTTCTAAAAAGTTTTGCTGCAAGCTCGCTCTCTCCAGGAATGACATTCCACAGAGTTTTTTTTAGATTGCTGAAGCAGTCCCTTTGCCGCCTGTGAGGCCACAGGTTTTGTTGGGAGCTGCCTTGTGACTTGAGGGTGTTTCCTGCCTGCACTAAAATGCAGTCTGCGGCATCCCTGTCCGTGCCTCTGCTCTGTGCGATCGTCCTTTGCGCCCGTGGTGTCTTGTCCCGGAGGGGGGAAGAGGTGCACAAACTGGCAAACAGGAAGCTCTGCGCTGATGAAGACTGTAGCTGTAAGTAATGTCAAAGCAAGTCGCTCAAGGCATCTGCTCGGCCCATCTCCGCCACCGATCTGTTTAGCCCACAGCTCTCCAAATTCTTCTTTTTCAAGTATTGGTCCGATGGCTTGTTTCAAAACTGCCTCCTCTGGCTCTCTCCCACTCACATGTCATCTCTTACTAACAGTAAGGGATGACTTAAGGTGGTGTGTGAGTGGGGGAAGACGGCCTCATCATGGCAATCTCGTTCCCCTTTCCTACCCCGGCCCCCGGATCGGTGTAGCAAAGTAAACACAGTCTCCTCATTTTGTCTCCAGCTGGCCTGGATGCTGCGAGCCGAATATTGCTTTGAATTTTAAAAATCTTGCTTGCTCTCTTCCAGTTCGGGTTCCTTGATCACTCAAGGTATGGTTCACCCTGTGTAATGAGTCGCCCCTTTCTCTGGAATCCCCAGCCTTTGACTCTCTCTCCCTATCTCAACTTGAAACATCTCCTAAAAGTCACGTTTTAATTCTGACAAAGGGTCTATAACTGAAACATTAATTCTATTTTTCTCTCTCCGCTGATGCTGGGCATTTTCCATTTTTAGTGCAGGAGCTTGGAGGATTGTTAATTTTACTTGCAGAATGTGAAGGAACTGCTTTAAAGTCTCTAAAAGAGAAAATTCGGGTGAAAGGTTCGATTGCAGACCCCGAATCCCGCTGGAACTAACCCTTTCTGAGAATTAACTTCATTAAGATTTTCCACTTTACAGGAAGAAAAACCCCATAAATTTTAAAGGGTGGGAGGAAAAAACTAACCCTTTCTGAGAATTCATTAAGATTTTCCTCTTTACAGGAAGAAAAATCCCATAAATTTTGAAGGGTGGGAGGAAAAAACTAACAATTTCTGAGAATTTATTAAGATTTTCCACTTTACAGGAAGAAAAACCCCATAAATTTTGAAGGGTGGGAGGAAAAAACTAACAATTTCTGAGAATTTATTAAGATTTTCCACTTTACAGGAAGAAAAACCCCATAAATTTTGAAGGGTGGGAGGAAAAAACTAACAATTTTTGAGAATTTATTAAGATTTTCCTCTTTACAGGAAGAAAAACCCCATAAATTTTGGAGGGTGGGAGGAAAAAACTAACAATTTCTGAGAATTTATTAAGATTTTCCACTTTCTTTCTTTGGCTTGGCTTCGCGGACGAAGATTTATGGAGGGGGTAAAAAAGTCCACGTCAGCTGCAGGCTCGTTTGTGGCTGACCAGTCCGATGCGGGACAGGCAGACACGATTGCAGCGGTTGCAAGGGAAAATTGGTTGGTTGGGGTTGGGTGTTGGGTTTTTCCTCCTTTGCCTTTTGTCAGTGAGGTGGGCTCTGCGGTCTTCTTCAAAGGAGGCTGCTGCCCGCCAAACTGTGAGGCGCCAAGATGCACGGTTTGAGGCGTTATCAGCCCACTGGCGGTGGTCAATGTGGCAGGCACCAAGAGATTTCTTTAGGCAGTCCTTGTACCTTTTCTTTGGTGCACCTCTGTCACGGTGGCCAGTGGAGAGCTCGCCATATAATACGATCTTGGGAAGGCGATGGTCCTCCATTCTGGAGACGTGACCCATCCAGCGCAGCTGGATCTTCAGCAGCGTGGACTCGATGCTGTCGACCTCTGCCATCTCGAGTACCTCGACGTTAGGGGTGTGAGCGCTCCAATGGATGTTGAGGATGGAGCGGAGACAACGCTGGTGGAAGCGTTCTAGGAGCCGTAGGTGGTGCCGGTAGAGGACCCATGATTCGGAGCCGAACAGGAGTGTGGGTATGACAACGGCTCTGTATACGCTTATCTTTGTGAGGTATTTACAGGAAGAAAAACCCCATAAATTTTGAAGGGTGGGAGGAAAAAACTAACAATTTCTGAGAATTTATTAAGATTTTCCACTTTACAGGAAGAAAAACCCCATAAATTTTGAAGGGTGGGAGGAAAAAACTAACAATTTTTGAGAATTTATTAAGATTTTCCTCTTTACAGGAAGAAAAACCCCATAAATTTTGAAGGGTGGGAGGAAACCGGAGCAACCCGAGGAAAGCCAAGCACACAGGGGGGAACGTGCACATCTACCAACAATACACATGCAGGACAAGGACTTAATCTCTACAAATAAGTAAATAGCCCTTGTTTCATGATCCGATTGAAACAATCGTTTCATTCTGTGCTGCAGAGATTGCAAACACATTTCTAACCGTCTTTCTAAAAAGTTTTGCTGCAAGCTCGCTCTCTCCAGGGAATGACATTCCACAGGGTTTTGTTTAGATTGCTGAAGCAGTCCCTTTGCTTATTAATCCTCGTCGTGCAACGTCGGGGGCATTTTAGCTGCACTGAAGGCGCTTTCTGAAGACGTGCAGCACACACACACATTCTGGAGAGGCTCAGCATCCAGGGGAAGGACAGAGGAACCGATGTTGGCCCGCTGGGTTGAGCAGAGGCCAACTTTGCACTCAGAAGCCGACTCTGTTGATGCTCCCCCGTCTGTTTATCCTGCAGACCCGATTTCAATAGCCCGTGCGCTGGCCGACTACTCCAGATCCGACTGTAGATTCATCAACATCCACCAAGGGCAGGTTGTTTACGTGTACGGGAAACTCAAGGGCAGGGGACGCAACTTCTGGCAAGGCGCTGTAAGTCCCTCAACAGTCGGTTTGGAGTGGGATGTTCTGCCCAACACGCTGGCGTTTGGTGCATCAGCTCCCCTGGTGTGCGTGGCAATGTTTGGACTATGGGTCTGCCTGGTGTTTGAGTCGAGGCTGCTGGGCTGTCAATCTGTGCGGGGTGTCTAAGCTTTAGGGGTGGGTGGGTGTGGAGGAGGTGTGGGGTGCATGGGGGGGCGGGGGGGGGTCTAGGTCTGGGTGTTTCTGGGCTGCGGAAGGCTGACTGTGAGGGACAGACCTTGTAATCGACCAGTGTGTGAGAGATTGATCAATGTCTGTCATCAGGTTCAAGGTGATTACGTCGGGGAGCAGTCAACTGTTCTTGGATTTTTCCCAAAGTCAGTGGTGCAGGAGACGCATCACCTGGTGACGGACATGGTAGAGCTGCCGACAGTGGTGAGTGGATTCCGGTCCCCTTGGCGGGCATCATCTCGGGCTGGCATCTGAGGGTGGGAGCTGGTAGAGAAGACGAGTGGTCTGAGCAAGTGGCTGTCACAATGGGGCATCTGCTGCTTGAACCTTTGCATGACACACCTCCAGATTTTCCCACCTGGTGTATCAGACGTTGGTGAGACCCCGCTCGGAGGGGTCATTGTGCTGCAGGAAAGGTGGGGTCGAGCTGGAGAGGGTGCAGGGATCACCTGTGAGGGGGCCTGAGCTACAGAGAAAGGAGGAGCAGGCTGGGGCTTTGTTCCTCGGAGCGCAGATGAAAGCAGATCAATTTTTCTATGCAGACCCAGGCATCTTACCTTTCCAAAGACATTTTCTGAAAAATGTTATCTCTGAGATAACGGTATGGACAGTGATTGAAGGAGACATTGTGCTCTTGGAAATATATTCATTTCAATACAATTGACTCTTCCCACTCGTGTTATCAGTAAGGTCCATTCTTCAATCTTTTTGTGTAAAGGTAAATAATTCAATCTGTTTAAATTTTTAAAGTTGTTATTTCTACGGATTCCTAAATTTTTTATATCACATTTAAATGGGGTATCTCTGACACTGAGCATAGTCTCCACCTAGAAGAGGCATCATTTCACTCTTACCCCAATTTATTTTATAACCCAAAACTTCCAGTTTTGAGTACAATTTCCGTAACGACTTTGCTGGTTCTGTCACCAGCAAATAAGTTAATCTTATATTCCCCCTAAATCCTTTAATGTCTGCATCTCAACGATTTACTTCTGCAAGAGGTTCTATAGCTAAAATGAATGGAGCTGGAGATAGCAAACTTCCTTGTCCACCAGATGTAGAAATTTGTCCATTAGTCATCACTAATAATGCCTTGATTCAATTAGTAAAAATTTGACCTAGTCCAAATCTTTTCAGAAGTCCCACTCTAGCCTATCAAATGCTTTTTCTACATCTATTGCCACAGCAACCCTCAGATCATCACACTTTTGTGCCAATTGAGTTATACTAATCAGCCTACTTACATGATCAGCAATTGTCTTTTTCACAAAGCACGTTTGGTCCATATTTATCAAATTTTGCCAATCTATTTGCCAAAGCTTTGGCAATGATCTTATAAGCTGAATTTAATAATGAAATAGGTCTATAAGATGAAGGTTTCAACGGGTCCCTATCTTTTTGGTATCACAGTGATAATTGCTGTTGAAAATGTTTCCAGGAAAGTAAGTGTTTCAGAAGCCTGATCTACAAGAGAAATATGAACTGGGAGGCTTACAGCTCCCTAATTAAAAAAATTATTATCGAACGGCTCAGATGAGATTTCTTACTTTCTTTTTTGAGAAAGGAGATAAACCTGCATGGGTGAAAATAGAATTGGATAAAATAGGAGAGAGAATGGCAGAGGACTTTATATATAAATGGGATGTGATATTAGCAACTGGAGAAAGCAAAACCCCTTTGCTAAAACAGACACCATTCTGGATTGAAGGGCTGGTGTTTGTGACCTGCATGTTTTACTAGTGGTTGACTGTGTGGGGAGCAGGATCCCCCAACTATACCGTAAGAGACAAATAACTTGTCCAAGAGAACAGAACGGGAGCTGGCTAACAGGGCGTGATAGTGTCTCAGGAGGGGAATTCGGGTAAGCTTTCTACCTCCAATCACTTCCTGATGACCCACAGGCAGCACAGTTAGTGCAATGCGGTTACAAGGCCAACAACCCAGTTCGAGTCCAGTGCTGTCTGCAAGGAGTTTGCACGTTCTCCCCTGTGTGCGTGGGTTTCCTCGGGTTGCTCTGGTTTCATCCCACCCTTCAAAATTTATGGGGTTTGTAGTTCACTGGGGTGTAATTGGGCAGCACAGACTCATGGGCCAGAAGGCCCTGTAACTGTGCTGTATGTCTGAGTTTAAATTTTTTTAAATCTGGAGATCAATCAGTGTTCCTACTGCCCTCTCTGCTGCTGAGTGCAATCCTGTATACTTTGGGATCTCTTGTCCTCAACACACAGGGGATGGTGATCGAGGGGGAAGCTGATTTCACAGAGCCTCTAACTTTGAGCCTCGAAGCAGGTGGTGTTTGACAACCAAGATGCTATCTGACAGCTTTGTAATGTCTCCTTGCCTTTGCAGGACTGGGATTTCCGTTGTTAAGGGGGAAGAAGGCAATTGGCTGTCACCATCACCTGTAGACCGAACAATACTGCATTGAGTCAGAATGTAGAATGAGAAGATTTGAAGGCTGTGTGAACTGTAGTGGTAATGATAATCTCACATCAGAATAAACAGGTATAAAGCTGCTATGCTGGTCGTTATTTCCCTCAGTGACTCTAGGGGGAACTGAAGTTAGAGGCATTTATGTTTCTCATGGTACCCCTCAGTGTGAGAGGGCAGAAGCTACTGTGTCACATTATCCCCACACCATTACATATAGGAGCAGAAATAGGCCATTTGGCCCATTGAGTCTGCTCCATTCTCCCACTCAGCCCCACTCCTTGGCCTTCTCCCCATAACCTTTGATACCATTCAAGAGTCATCAAACATTCCTCATACGTTAATCCCTTCATTCCAGGAATCATTTTTGTAAATCTTCCCTGAACCCTCTCCAACACATCTTTCCTAAATAAGGAACCCAAAATTCCCCACCCTATTTCCTTGCTGACATGCCTGTCCGTGGTCTCATGCACAGCCAGACTAAGACCACCTGCAAATTGGAGGAACACCTCATCTTCCATCTGGGCACCCTCCAACTGGATGGCATTAACATCGACTTCTCCGGTTTCTATTAAACCCCCTCCCCCTTCTCCTGTCATCTGTCTCTCTATAGCTTCCCTTTTGCCTCTATCTCCTTTCACCTAGCCAAAATCAATTCTCAACTTTCCTCTCATCATATCCATCTAACACCTTTTGTTGGTCTGGACTCTTCCCAGGCCAGTCTTCAATCTTTATTCTGACACCTTCCTGTTCTTTGCTTACTCCTTGAAGGGCTCAGACCCAAAATGTCAGTAATATATCTTTATCTTCTAAGGATGCTGCGAGATCAGCTGAGTTCCTCCAACATTCCTGTGTGCTTTTACTGCAATCACAGTGACTGCAGCCTTTAGAGTTTCACTTCACATCCTTGGTTATCTTAGTGCAAAGCACGGAGGGAAAAGTGCTCACAGATTCACCAGTTGTCATCAGATTGTGGGGAATTTGAGGTCAGGATTGTTTTATGTAATTGTCACCACAGGACAGGGGATGGCACTGGTGAGCTGATGACATTGAACATTGAAAACAATGTTTCTGGTTAGCGTATCACTGTTACAGAACCAGAGTCGCCGGTTCGAATCCCACACTGTCTGTAAGGAGTTTGCAAATTCTCTGTGTGTGTGTGCCGGTTTCCTCCCACACTCCAAAAAAAAGTACAGGAGATGTAGGCCAATTGGGTGTATTTGGGCGGCATGGGCCTGTTACTGTGGTGTATGTCTAAATTTAAGAAGTTTTGAGTTTTTTTTCAAAATTTAAAAGTTGAATTGAATAGGCTGGGAGTGTAATCCCTGCAATAGAGCCATGGAACACTACAGCACAGAAACAGGCCATTCAACCCTTTTAGTCTGTCCCATCAACCTGCTCCCTGTCCATGTAGCGGTCCAAATTTTTCTTAAATGTCAACATTGACATAATATAGGACACCGAGGAGTGACATTCTCAGGGTTTACAAAATTATGATAATTGATAGATGGACTTTTTTTTTCCCCCTAGGACTGAATCTTAGAGAGGAAAAGTTTAAAAGGTAGGGGAGAAATTTTGGAGATCTGACAACAAATCTGAACTATGAACTTTATGGACCCCTCTAGAAGTCATAGAACCATAGGACATTACCACAGAAAAGTCTAGTCTGTGCCGAACTATTATTCTGCCCAATGCCACTGGCCTGCACCCAGTCCATTGCCCTCCATGTCCCTTCCAATCATGTATCTGTCCAAATTTTTCTTACAGCATGGAAGTGCACCCTTTGGCCTTAATGAAATCACAGAACTTCCAACAGGCAATGACACTTTATTTTATTCTCCCAACATTCCCAAATTCTATCACCCATTTGCACGCTAATGAGCAATTTGAAGCAGCCAACTAGCCTACCCATGTATCTTGGGAGCATCTTGGGAGAATGTGCCAACTCCACGCACACAATGCCTGAAGACAGGATCAAACCCGGGTGACTTGCTCAGTGAGGCAGTTTCTCTGCTTGCTGTAACACTGTGCCATCCTTGTCTATTGGTTCACCACCTTGCTCATGCCTGGTCTAATGGGGCTGGTTTGGGGAAGTGACTTGGTCAGCCCAGGCAAGATGGGCTGAAGGGCCAGTTTCTGTGATGTCAAACACTACAACCCTCCCTCCTTTTAGGCAAGTTTTGGAGATGGCTCCCATGCATTTACACAGCTGTGCCCAAACCTGTTGCTGCCTCAGCCCCTCCCACCACTGCCCATCCTGCCTGCACACCAATAACAGCTCGATTCACAAGGGAGACAGGAGAAAATGAACTGGACGTCCAGCCTGCAATCCCGGGGGGATTTAAAAAAAGGTCACTTGGCTCTCAGAAAGTTTACTTCCCCATCTCTTGGTGCAAAATATTTATCCAATTAACCTCACATCACAAACTACCAATCAGTGTAGCAGGGCTGGCACCCTTCCATTTAGATCAAGAATGATCTTGGAGTTTGGGGGGGGGGGGTGGTTTAAATCATATTAGTTTTCAAAAGATTTGGTTTTAATTTTTCTTTTTGGCCAACTTTTACAAATATGTCAATCCCAAAAGAATCCAAACAGAGTGAACTTCAAAAAAACTGTCCGCTTTGAAGTGTACAAGAGTGAGTGATTTTGAAGTGGCAGAATTTGTTGTACAGCAATGAAATTAATCAACCAAACCTGATGCAAGGTCTTGAAACAATTCCCCCTTGTTCCTCCCCTGCAGATACTGCCTGACCTGCTGAGTTCTTTCAGCAATTTTAATTTGCACTTGGTCAGAGTTGTCAAGGGATGGTCACTCTGCACCCAGTCAGCTTGAGCCTTCCCTCAACTGTGAAAGCTCTACAGTGTAACAGGAAAGTCCACAGACGCTGTGATTGTAGTAAAAAGCACAAATGCTGGAGGAAGTCATCCGGTCACACAGCATCCACAGGAGGGAGATATAACCGACGTTTACCTTGAAGAAGGGCTGAGGCCCGCAACGTTGGTAATATGTCTTTACTTCCTGTGGACGCTGCGAGACCTGCAGTTCCTCCAGCATTTCTGTGTTTTCACTGTGGAAGTTCTGCAGCCAAGTCTAGAGGAGAGGGCTGCAGAGGCACAACTTTGCAGAGGGACCCTGCTATGCCGTCTTCACAGCTCCAGACTTCTCATTTCTGGGGCCTTGCTGACTTTCTCCAGTCCCCCAGCACCCCTTCCTACAAACTCCTTTGCTCCCCACCTGTACCCTGGACGTAACGTACAGCCACATGCAGGGCGTCAACACACTTCCCCAGGAAGTCAGAGCCTCTACTGTGATAAATCCCAACCCCCAATATGCATTTCTATCCACTCCTGCCTCACAAACCCAGGCACTGACAGCTCCCCCAACCCATTATCCAATGCAGCAGGAGGGTAAACCTGCAAGAGTGTCACAGCCTGTCTGCTACCTCAAGTCTTTGACAGAGAACAGAGATTGGAGTAGGTTGGGGGGAGGAGCAGACGAAGCTCTACAAACCTGGCTGCAGGCCTTGCCCTGTTGTTTTCCCCACCCTCCACAAGAGCAGAGTTAATCCACACCTTCTGTTTACACTGCAGCTTTAAACAGTATAACCATAACAGTACAGAAACAGGCCATCTCGGCCCCTCTCGTCCACAACGATTTAAGTGAACTCCACTAGTCCCACCTTCCTGCTCCCTGCCCATAACCCTCCAATCCCCTCACATCCATGCACTCATCCAACCTTCTCTTAAATGACAAAACTGACCCTGCTGCAACCACCTCTTCCGGAAGGTCATTCCACTCAGTAGATGAGGAAAGAACCAAACCGTTCGGGGATTGGGTTGGTCCGGATTCTCAGGCGATTCTTTTAAAATTCAAATTTCAGGAGGAATAAAGAAGAAATGAACAGGTAAATTTTGATAGTTTATTCAATGGCAAATACAGCGTGCTTCATTTATCAAAAAAAAAAGCAGCTTTAAAGAAAAATAAAAATGCCGCTGTGCATCTGTGGCACTTACACACACACACACAAAAGCCTACTAAATTTTAAACGTTTGAGAGTTTTCAAAAAGTCTGGATTCTTGGGTGGTCTGGATTTCTGGCCTTCTGTACTTGCCTTTAACCCATGATGGTTTAACCCATCATGGCTCTCATTGGGGGGACCCTTGGGATTGAGGAAGACTTGCTTCCACCCTTCCACCCCAATTTTGCAAGCTCTGACATTGGAAGTATATTACAGGTGCAGAAAATTTTCCTTTAAGGGAGGGAAAGCTATTCCCTGCTAGGTGGATGCAGCCTGAGCTACAGAGTGTGTGTAAGTCTCTTATTTTAATCCCTAGCCTGAAATCTCCAGGCGTTCCTGCATGGAAACAGACTGACCGTGCTCTGCAGGGAAACTGTCCTGGCAACTTCCCGCAAACTGCCAACATCCCTACGCAGACATCAATGGGAAGGGACGGCCCAAAATGACAAATTTGCTCTAGATGACCAGTTGAGAGGAGGAAGTCTCAGCTGAAGATCCTTGCTGATTCAGCAGCTTGGATGGAAATGTCTCACTTGGAAGAAGTTCAGATGCTTATTTTGGTAGTGTGCAAAATCCACAAACAGCAGCGAGACCAAAAAATCTGCAGTTAACCCATTCAGGAGCGAGGGGAAGAAGAGAAAGGTGTCCATTATACTAGCAGACTGTACCTTCTCTCTAAGGAGTAAAACATGAAGGTCTGCAGACACTGTGGTTGAAGTAAGAACACGACACTGGAGAAACTCAGCAGACAAACAGTGAACTTTATACAGCAGAGATAAAGATACAGAACCAACGTTTCGGGCTTCAACCCTCATCAGGGTATGTGCAAAATGTTGGCAGGCGTCCGAGTTTGGGCATTTGTGGCCCTTACGCGCACACACTAAATTTAGCCCACTAAATTTTAAACGTTTGAGATTTTTTCGAAAAGTCTGGATTCTTGCGTGGTCCAGATTTCTAGCATCTGAATTTTTAGCCTGTTTCTGTACTTGCCTTTGTATTAATGGTTTGGGCGCCTGTCTGCATTTTTTTTGCTCATACCTTGATGAATGGCTCAAGTCTGAAATGATGTTCGGGCACCTGCCGACATTTTGCTCATACCTTGATGAGGGTTCAAGCCCGAAACATTGGTTATGTATCTTTATCTCTGCTATATAAAGTACACTGTTTGACTCTCTGCTATTGTGTTTTTACTCCAGACGGTACTGGCATCTTGAACATCTATCCAAGAGCACCAACACTTTAGACAGTACAACGCTCTGGGTGCACATGATGTATTCAAATCCGTTAAAGAATTGGCCGTTCATTGGTTAACATGGGGTTTGCAACTCTGGGCTATAATGAGCAATCTACAATCCCCTCACCAGAAGTGGCACAGAACTCTCTCCAGAACTGTGATGAAGCTACAGAAAGACAGATGGAGATTGGTCCTTTGTTTGTACTCTTGACCAGCAGGCTTGCCTTTATACAGCACCTTTCTCATTACTCCCAAAGAGCCTGACAGAAGAATGAAGTACAGTCAGAATGAAGTACTGTAAGAAATTCAGAAAGCTCAAGACCCTGAAGTGGTTTGGGCCCCAGGTTCTCTCCTCTCCACCCAAGACATTTGATAAGAAGCTGGCTGCATTCCTACGCCGCTCAGCTTGTCCGCCCTACCCCCACAGAGTGTTCCTCACAATGATGACTGCGGCACACATCATGTGGACACAGGTTAAGGGAGTGGTGGTTGGTCAGAGGCACCTCGGCGTTGAGCTGACCCAGGACTGGAAGGGGAAGAGATTCTGTAGGCCCCAGAATGCTTCATGGCCTCCTGCAGCCTGACTACATCCTGGGGGTCACTGCTCCGCATGGCGTTGCAGAACATGCGAACATGCTCCTTCAACTCGTCTACCTGCTGCTGCGTGCTGCCATTCTGGCGGATCAACTCCTTGGTTTTCAAAGTGATCTCCAGCAACCCAGAGCGGTTCAGGATCTCCACTGTGTTTCGGAAGCGGCGCTGCTTGGCTGGACTGGGGATGGAGCTCGGCTCACCACTGGGCAACTGTGCACCCAGAGGACCGGATGGCGCAGAGGAGGAAGAAGGGGAGGAAGATCCCGAGCATTCTGACGGAGAGACGAGATCCGGAGACAGCACAGGTGATGGGGATGCTGAGTCCAACTGGCTTAAAACGTTTGTGGCCCCAAGCCACAGCTGTTGTTTTGAGTTCTGGAATTGCCAGTGAGCCTGGCAGCTTTCCACCGGCATCGTGTGGCCATTTTGGGGTGACGAAGATGCCAGTGGCTGGCCTCCCAACTCGTCGACCCACAACCGTTTGCTCTTGTGGTCCATAACCTTGTCCTGTTCCTGGTGGTCTTTGCGGTGTCGGCCTTTGGCTGGGTGTGGGGCAATCTTGGGGTAGGAGTTTAAGATTGGGAGGTAGGTGTCCTTCCTGACTCCAGTCTTTGCTTCTGCCTTCCGGACCTTCAAGGAAGGCGGCAAAGGTTGCCGGATGAAGACCACTCTGGTCTGTCCTGGTGCGGGACCAAGGGAACACTGGTTTTCCAAGCTCTGGAGGCGGGTGTGAACAAGCTGGCTCCTTGCTGGAATGGACAAAGGCTGTCCAAGACAGGAGAAACATAAATTAGGGCGAGAAATGGACAGCAGAATACACACAGGCCAATCTACTGTACAACAGGATTGCATAACATCCAATGCAACAGTGTAACATGACCACAAGTGTCTATCAGAAGACATCCTTTCATTTAGTCAATGCATAACAACATTCAACATGTTTGTTTGCTGTTGTTGGATGAGCTTATCACATTTCCAGTAGAAACTATCACAAAATTTGCTTTTTTATTTGTCAGTGATCAATAATACATGACAAGAAAAAAAAGATTGGAAATAGAACAAGGGTTGGGTATTATACATAGAAACATGGTTAATGTATCAGGTGGATGACATTTAATCAGTTAGGCAGAGCTAAAAGTCAGACATATTAAATTGAAAGAAAGGGGTACGATGGAGAGAAGGGAGTGGCTGTGATACAGCAGATATCAAGAGAATAACTGACAAAGGCTAATGGTGCCATAGAGACAAATTCATGGGAGATCTTCCTGGGGATGAGATGTAAATAGAATGTAATACCAGTCGAATTTCTACAGGAGCTCTATCAAGTACATCCTGGCTGGTTGCATGACAGTGTGGTATGGTTGCTGTAGAGCATTGGATCGGAGATCACTCAATCAAAATCTACTATTATTTAACAATATTTATTTATTTTTATCTATGTACTGCACAGGGTCGGTGCTGTATAATTACTCAGCAAAAATAGGTGGAAGGTGCTCCTTCCATCCAATAACCTACAGGGTCACCCTTGGGCAAGGTGTAGTACCTATTTAGCCTTCCAATCAGGGTCACGTGAAGCCATGGATTGCAGATGGTTTTTACAAGCAGATTCGACAAATTGGAATTTATGGTTGTGAAACCAGATCAATGGCCAGGTTACCCGTCCAGAATGGAAACTGCAACTAAAGAAGGTAATGGGAAACCACTTCATTATTTTTCCCTTGTATAATCATGAACTCAACATTGACTACGGTCTCAGCTCAAAGATGGAGCCTTCACCAAAGGAGAACAGGGAGGCAAAAACTACAATTCGGAGAGTCAGAGATCGCGACGGATGGAGATACATGATTGTCCACGGCAAACTGCAAGGCCCTTGAATGATGATACGTACTGCATAGAAATCACTTGTAAATATGTGTGCTATGTCTTTATATGTGCTTGCTTGTTTTTATACCGAGGACCGATGGACATTGTTTCATCCAGTTATACTTTACAATTGTATGACAGTAATAAACTTGAACTTGAAAATGAAGAAACCCTTCAGAGAGAAAACACAATGCTGGAACTGAGATACAAAGCCATGTAGCAATTGTTGGTATCCTGATCTAAAAGTGAACAATGGAAACATCCTGGAGGTCAAGGTGGGGGAAGAGAACAGAGTTAAGTAAAGCTGTCCAAATTTCAAATCCAATTGTGTTGACTGCTTTGGTGATGGCCACGAAGTGCATAGCAGTTGCTTGGAAGTCAGACTCTCATCTAGGCATTGTGCACTGGAATGCAGAAATACAGAGCTGTGTTCCCCTGGAGAAAATTCTTAAGGGGGAAATACGACCCCTTCCTTAAAATTTGGCAGCCGTACCTGCATTATATAGGGGCAAAGATGGTGGGGGGGGGGGGATCCATCTTAATTAGGTTGAGTCACAAAAATTTAAAGACCTGGAGGCTGGCGGTGGGGTCCCGACGAATCCGACAATTTTTGTTCTTTCATTGTTTGTTTTTACTTTTTCAGAAGAATTTTTTTATGCGTGATTGTTTTGATTTACTTTTTGGCCTTTATGTCTGGAAGGTAAAGTGACACCGTAAAATGCTACAGGAATAGGGGACATAGACTATTGATGCCGTTTTTCTTTTTAGGGTAACTGTCCATTTAATTTTGTCTCTGGATATATTAGTTGGGATAAGGGAGGGGGAAGAAATTGGATGACAATGAAGCTTGTCTATAATTGGAAAATGTAGTTTGCTTTTATTATCATGGATTATTATGGAAGTTTGAAAAATTATAAATAAAAAGTTTACGATTCACAGCGGGAAGAGGAACAGATACCTCACAGTCTTCAGGACTGGCAATGGAGCCAACATTTCCAGTCGGAGACTGTTCTTCTGACCGTTTCCACATTTTTAGTTTACATTTCCTGCCTCTTATCAACCTTTATCCTCAAGGACCCACCACCCAGGCCATGCCCTCTTCACACTACTACCAA